>NC_060272.1:17162701-17239206 GCF_021613505.1 Equus quagga | reverse complement strand
CTTCGTAGTTGTATATGCTAGTTGTAGGTCCTTCGTAGTCATATATTCTAGTTGTAGGTCCTTGTAGTTCTTCTGTGTGGGACGCTGCCTGAGCATGGCGTGATGAGCGGTGTGTAGGTCTTCACCCAAGATCCGAACTGGTGAAACCCTGGGCCACTGAAGCGGAGCGCACGAACTTAACCACTTGTCCTTGGGGCCAGCCCCAGCACTTCACTTTCTTTAGATGCAATAGCCACTATAGGCTGTGCTCCTTGCTTTGTTTTTCTCTCATGTCAATGTTAATAGAGATATTTTAACTGTGAAAGCAAAGCATCTCTCACAGGGAGAGAAGCAGTGATTTCTGACAGGGAAGGCTGGATCCAGAAAGCATTGCAACAAGGAGGGACTGAAGCTAAACTGTGTTCACCTTGACCACAGGGATCTGATCTGTTATGTTCTCCTTGTGCTCCTCGCATGTAGTGGGCTCTGGCTATGTATTTGCAGGATGACTGAATGGACAAAATAATGAGCAATAACGAGAACAAAATAATGAGAACAAAGAAAGGTGTAATTTTATGTGTGCACTGACACAATCAATGACCCAGGGTAGTTTGTGATAAGGGCAAAATTGTATTCCTGGAGGAAGGCTGGTGTGTTGTGAATTGAGGAGTGATTTAGGACGTGTACTCAGGCAACAAAAAGGAAGATCACTGGATTGCAATTCAGCAGACTGAGCTTCAAGTTCTGACTCTGATTAACTATCTGCAAAACCTTGACTTTGGCAATGGAACTCTATGCCTCATTCATAAATTTCCTCTCCATAAATTGAGAGAGCTGGGCTCCAAGAGTCCCTTAAAGTATCTTTCAACCTGAAGTTCACCTCAAGAGCTTCACAATGCTTCACTGCCTTGCAGTAGAAGTTCACCAAAGAATTATAGCTGTAAAGGCTCCTCTAATATAATTGCTCATGGGATTAGCCTTTTTTTTTTTTTGTAATATCCCCTTATCTATTATCTTGGCTGGTTTCCTATGTTCCTGACTGTTTAGAATTTTATCTGCATCTCAGTAGAAATAGGTTTAAATGACCTCAGATGACCATACGACCCAAGTAAAGGTGCCAGGATTTCAGTGGAATGAAGCCAATGCTATTCTGGAAGCTGGCAGTCAAATGATGCTGGCTGCCTATAGGAGAGTGAGCCTTCTCCTCATCGCCTCCCAACTCCTTCACCTCTCTCTCCCCATTCCTTTAGTAGCCATGCCATGAGGACAGGGGGTAAAGAGTGGAATTTGCTAGAAAAAAGGAGTTTTATATGGATGTTTATTCACATATAGGAAACAGATGGGAGCCAACTGATGTCATAACTTCAGGTTTCTTGCTAGTTGAAATGTGTGCTTAGTCCACAATTAAATAACAATGGTAAATAAATCTCAAACAACAGTAATAAATAAATGAAAATGACTTACAGTGTTAATGAGAGGAAATTGACTTTAATGATTTAGATGCTTCAAAATACGTTTGATAGATTTCCACACTTCTAGAAGGCATTTACTTTTAATCTCAGGAGAGGTTTCCATTCGCTAGGATTCTGACTCTGCTTTCTGAGACTTAATTTCATTAAATAAACCTAAGGTTAATTTTAATTTTAGGCTTATTTTCTTGCTATATTCTAAATGCATATAAAGTCGTTTAAAACCATGTAGAAAAACTCAGGTTTGTCTTTGGCAGTTCTCACCCCAAAAATAAGCCTAATAAACACTGACGTGTTCTTGTCCCAACAGAAATGGCATAATTTTGTATGTGTACTGACACAATCAATGCCCTGTGGTAGGTGGATTGTATTTTCACAGCAGAGTCTGGACAGAATGAACTACCATAAAATTGTCTCTGTGCCAAGAGAATTGTAATGCACAGGGCTGAAATGTGCCCACATCTTGTGGTGGTGAAGACGGTGCTGGAGCGAAAACAGCCCAGATTGCACTTGGAATCCTAAGTCAGGATGCTGCAGTGTCTTCTTTCATGGAAGCATCAGACATTTTCAGGACAGCTTGTCTCCACCAATAGCTCCTCTTTTAGAGGCCAGGACCTTATCTTATTTATCCTGGTCTCCTCTGTACCCACCACTGTGGCTGGCTCCTAGCTGGCACTCAATAAAGGTTTGTGGATTGAGCAAAAGAAATCATTCACTGAGTTAAATCATAACATGTAATGTATGCAGAAAGAATCTCTTCTCCTGTCACCAAGCTCTGGCAAGGGAGAATTTCCTACAGAAGTGCTTAGAATGAACAGAAGAGCCGCGAGTGTCTTTTATGATGAGATTCAAGAAGCACTTTTCAAGAAGTGTAATGATTTAGAGGCTTACTTCTTGAAATGGATCCCCAGACCAGCAGCCCTGGATGCTTGCTAGAAATGCAGAATCTCACCTCCACCATAGACCTATGGAATGAGAATCTGCATTTTAACATCTGCAGTTGTCTCCTATGCACATTAAAAGTCTGAGAAATCCTGTTTAGATCTTAGACTTCGAGTCTGATAGAATCACCATTTACTAAGGGTCTTAATCTCCCTGTGCTTCAGTTTTCTTACCTGTTAAGTGGTGATTAAATGACATAACATAGGCAAGGTGCCTTAAACAATGCCAGACACAGATATGCTCCCCATAAAGGGGAGTATTCTTTACTATGAATCCTTCTTTCAATGTCTTGAGAGCTCACATCTCAACTGTAGGAAGGTGACCGTTACTTTTGCTTTGTCTATTTGTTTCCAGCCAGAACTGCAGTAGTTGCTTCCTGGAATCCAAAACCTAATAGAAAGATGTCTCTGATCCTTGGTTGCACGTCCTGTGTCGTATTTATAATGATGTGAAAGATATTGTACTCATTGGACTACAGTTCATGCGCAGGATTTGCTGTGCCTCATACAGCAAGACCATGCCGCATTTAGAAGGCAGTTTCACACCACGGATGTGGGCCTGTTCGTTGTGTCAGTCGTGTGTTGCATCTGCTGGCAGGGAAGAAAAGGCCCCCTCTGGGTTCCATAGTGGGAGGTAGAGCTTCACCAAACCTAGGGTATGTTCATACGCTGGGCAGCCAGAAAAGGACACAGGCTTACTTGAGTATTCCTAGCCCTAAGGACTGGGATAAACCTTGTGACAAATGGTTTAATATATTGATTTGAATCATATTTGTATTTTACGAAGTGCTTTCTCATACATCATCACTCTTATCCAAAAGATGGTCTTCTATAGTCCCCATTTTACAGACACAAAGGCTCACAGGGGAACGTAGTTGCAACTTTGTATTGTCGTCTGTAGATCTTTTGGGGAAACATTCAGAATTTTGTGCTAACCCCAAAACCTGTGTTTAAATCCCAGCTCTGCCACTAATTTTTTGTGTGAGCTTGGGTAAGTTGCTTAAATCCACTGTTTCCCTTTCTTATCTGTAGGATGATGATGATGACGATGATGACAATGAAGATATCTAGTTACGTACTTCAAAAACTTGGGGGCCAGCCCTGTGGCCTAGTGGTTAAATTCAGCGCACTCCACTTCAGCAGCCCGGGTTCGGTTCCTGGGTGTGGACCTACACCACTCATCGATGGCCATGCTGTGGCAGTGACCCACATACGAAATAGAAGAAGATTAGCACAGATGTTAGCTCAGGTAGAATCTTTCTCAGCAAAAAAAAAAAAAAAAAATTGTAGGAAGATCAAGAAAAAGGATCGTATTACATGAAATAGATTAAGTATATGTTCTAAAATGTACCCAAAATTTGTTTTAATCATGGATGGTAAGACACACAGACATGAAATGCTGTCGTGAAGGAAGCAGTTTTTATATTCACAGATCCCTAGAAGCAGGAGGATGGCTCACCATGCAGTGCCACGTGGGAAAGCACGAGGGTCAGCCAGGAGGCAGAAGGGATGAGAGAAGGTTGGGCAGGGGACTTCATTGTGGTTTTCATGGGAAGGATTGGGAGAGGCAGGGTGACCAGGCTAAGCACATTTAGGATTGGCTGGTTTGAATAATTTCAGCAGGTTCTGGGGCATGGGGGCTGTCCTGAGTAACTGGTCCTGAGTTGATTTAGGCAGAGGAATATTGGCTTGACAGGTGAGAGCTTGATAAAGGAGGTGTTGGGGGTATGGGCTTTGGGTTTGTTGATTTGCCTCTGGAAGGCGTACTTTGTTATCTCTAACAATTGGCTATTCCTGGGAGGGTAGGCTTTCCTTCCCCTCTACCTGTCACAACCAGGCCCTAGAAGCCAGAGCCATGAGAATGCAGAAAATGAGAAAACACGGTTAATTCCATACAGATACCAGATCCTTTGGTGTTGTTTGCATAGGTAGGTCAGCAAGGCAAGTGCTTTGCTATTCCGCCTCTCCTTTCGGGCTTCACATCTTATCCGATTTTTACTATTTGTTTTCTCTTGGTGAATATTTTGTGCAGAAAAGGCTCAGGTTTATTTTTCTCAGGGTTCATTGCTTTTCTCTCTGATGATTGCCCATCGACCACACACATGGCCAGTCAGCTCTCCTGAGTCTCCCCTGCACAGACTCTATTACTCACTCTTAGACTGAGTCTCATCCTAAAGGAGATAAACACAAAGGACATCTGAGCAAACAGGATGCTGGGACTAGTAATTTTAAAACTTCCTGCCGCCGTGCATTTTTAGGTAATTCTAGAGCACTTCAGAAAGCTATATTGCTCTTAAATGAGCTCGAGATAACTGAGCTGATTTTCAAGAGACAGCTGGTCTACAGTTAAGCTTTGGCCAGATTTTTGTATGCATTACGGGAAAAGTTGATTGCCAAAGGTTGACAATTTGGCAAATTGCTATGATGCCACGTTACAGCTACAGAAGGAACTCTGTAAATAGTTAATTCCTTTATTCATTAATGAATCCCCTCATCAGAGCATTCATTAGATTCCTGGCACAGAACATCCATTCTGGGGACTTTGCGAGGGATAGGACATGGTCCTGTCTTCACTGCACACACTGCTTAGAGGGAGACAATCGTTTAGCAAACACTTAGCCCAGAATGATAAACGCTACCTGGCGGTTAAATTCAGGAGGTAGGCAGACTTCCTAGAAGAGCTATCTGGAACTGTTTCGAAAGATGGGTAGAATTTTGCCAAGGAGAAAGAAAAGGAAGGCATTTCAGGCTGTGGGACTCATCCTGCTCTACAACTTATTGACTGCTTGACTCTGGGCAAAATACTGAAGATATGAGCTCCCCCATCTGTAAAGTGGGAATAATATTATCTACTTCAGAGGGTGGCGGTGAGGATTAAGTGAGTTAATTTGTGTAGAGCATTTAGAGCAATGCCTGGCACATGAGAGCAAAGGGCTCTGAGCGGAAGGGAGCTGAGAGCATCAGGGAACAGCAAGCATATTGGAGCGGCTGGAACAGGAGATGTGCAGGGCTTGTTAAAGTTTGGGCTGCAGACGTACAAAAAGAACTTGTAAGCTGACCTTTAAGCTCCGTGAAGGGACTTGGACTTTGTCTTGGAGGAGCTGGAAAGCTATTAAAATATTTTGAGTATAGAATAGCTGATGGGACTTGCATTTTACGAAGACCCTGCTGTATTCCATGTTAGAACCCAAACCAAGAGGGCAGCAGTGGGAACAGATAGGAAGATATTTAGAGGCAGAACTGATAAGACTTAGTAATTTGGTGACTCATTAAGGATGAGAGGAGCCAAGGATGCCTCTGAGGATTGCTGCCTGGAGAGTTGGTGGGCAGTGAGGGAGAGACCTGGTTGTGGAGCAGATCCCAGCATCAGTTCCAGTCCCTTCTCCTAGTACAGTATTTACCAATATATACCAAGATTTCAAGCAATCAGATCTTAACTTAATGTTTGGCTTTAAAAAATCAGTTGTACAAGGGCTGGCCCCATGTGAGTGGTTAAGTTCGTGTGCTCCACTTTGGTGGTCCAGGGTATCACCAATTTGGATCCTGGACACGGACCTGGCACCACTCATCAGGCCATGCTGAGGCAGCATCCCACATAGCACAACCAGAATATATAACTATGTACTGGGGGGCTTTGGGGAGAAGAAGGAAAAAAAGGAAGGCTGGCAACAGATGTTAGCTCAGGGGCCAATCTTTAAAAAAAAAAAAAAATCAATTGTACAGAACAAGAGAGAATAATTTGATTGAATATGATTTTTTTAAAAGCTGTCCTTTTTAGATGTTTAATAAGACCCAACAGGAAAATGTAGAAGCTATAAGGACTAACGCAAGCTTAATTGCCATTAATAGCATAAGAATATCAGAATTAGGAGGGTAATCGTCATCCCCCCACCCCACCTCCTCTCCTCACTGTAGTCAAATTGCACAGTGCTGGTCTCAGGCACCACATTTTAAGGGACATGGACATAAACCACATTCACTGATCTTGGAGGAGGGTAACTAGGAGGGGGAGCAGTCTTGAAATAACTTCACAGGGGCTATTGTTTCACCTGGAAAAAAGGAAAAGAATACGATGCGGAGTGGGAAGAAGACAAGTAGGACCACTGGGCAGACTCACTAGGGAATCAGATTTAGGGGCTCTGTGAAGAAGTAATTTCCATCAGAGTTGCCCAGCAATGAAACAGGCTGTCCCACAGAGAACGCACTAGAAGTACTCAAGGAAGGCTGATGATCCTCTGCTAAGAAGGTGGCAGAATTAATTCCTGCATTGGCTGGGAAGACAGACTAGATAATCTCTAAAGTCATTTCTGATTTGAGAGATCTGAGATTCTGTGAACATGTAAAAAGAAAAAGAAATATTTAAAAATCAATACACCTGAGTTGCACATTGACTTAAATATTCTCGGACAACTGGTGGGCTCTGTGCTGGGCACATGGAAACACAGCAACCAAAAGACCTTGTCTTTGCCCTGAGATGTGCACCGCTCAGAGGCGACTATGAGTGAAAGTAACACGGCTTGTCATATATATGTTATATTAATGTTATTATATTTAAAGCAATATATTAATATATGTTAGAATTAATATAATAAATGTGTAATTCTCTATTTCTAATTGATGACTTAAGGGGTCCTAAGCAAACCCAAGGGGCATGCCACCTAACCCTTGCCAGGGGAAGGGCTGACTCCTTCTAACTCCAGGCACAGAGTTAAGTGGTAGGAGCTGGGGGAATACGAGAGACAAGTCTGGCCTTTAACTGAATTTCTTTGGATTGACATTTTTGGTTTATATGTACTAAATATAGTCCATGCATAAAAACCAGACCAGTCATCCTATCAGGAGACTGATTTTCTCCAGAACACAAAATGCGGACTTTTGGTGAGGCGGGCAGGGGGAAATTGAAGACTATTTTTTCCCTGTCTTACTACAGCCAGATGTTCTCAATTACTTCCACCAGCACCCCTTGAGCCAGTCATCTCTGGGGATTTTGGCCTCTTCTGTAGGACTCCTATAAATGTCCCCACTGAACTGATTCTCTGCCATAGTGGCGGCCCTGTGCCCTCACCCTTACTGCTTTGCTCAGCCTCCCAGTTCCTAGAGATCAGCTGATGCCCACTCTCCTGTTTAAACCTTGGCCTCAGACCTCTCACTTTGTTCTGGCAGCTGATGTCTGGGCTGCAGGCAGTAGACTTGTCTTATGGCGAGCCGATCCCCTAATTCCAGCCTGCCTGGCCAGTCAGCCCTGACCCAGCGCCTGCTCTGAACTCTAAGCTGCGGACTCAACTGATCTGCCTGCTGACTAACCCATTCCCTCTGCCTCCTGCTCTGCTCCCTCACCAGAATGTGCTCTTCTCCCACCCTGTGCCTTGGGGAGGACTATCGGAACACGTCTCCAAGCTGTGAGAATTTAGGAGAAAGGACAAGAGAGTGGGAAGGAGTGAAGCAGGAGTCACATCCACTGCCTAGTTGACAAACAGGAATGCAAAACAGTTAGTCGTGGCCTTGGAAGGAGATGGAGCCACAACAAGGAGCCAGTGGACACTATTATAGAATTGTCAGGAATCCATTTATATTATCTGTGAAAATATCCATGTTATCCTACTGACTCCTTCTATGCCAGATTCAAGTCAGTACTGGGCCAGTTTTGAATCTGAGAGAAGATGGCGCCCTCCCCAGGGAACTTCCTCTGCCAGCTGCAGCTCCAATGCTGTCCTGTAGGGGCCCCCTCTGCAGATTCTTTGGGGTGCAGTAATGTAGCCTCTGCTTTGTAGAGCTTTTTCCGCTTTTGCTTCCTGTGCCTTCATTAATTTCTACTGGCAGTGGTGGGGGTGGGGGTGGTCTGCCTTTGCCCAGGCTCGTGAGCCATTCAGGTTTTGCTCCATCTCCAGCTAGAATTATAAAACAAATTCACACTAGAGTGCTCACACCACGTGGACACATGTATGCACACAGACAGCTGGTTCTACAGCTAACTACAAACCACACAAAGTGTCACCATTCAGACACCTCTACACATCACACACACACATACACACACACACAGATTCAAATTCACCATGCAGGCTACACATTCACACATATACAACCACTTGCCATACAATCACACACACTCATGCACATGCATTCATAGATGCCCATCTACCCATATATAACCATGCAGGTTCCACACTTAAGTACACACACACACACACCACTCACCAAGCAGTCACCTCACACATATCACACACAATAGTCATCAGAGTCAGAAGACAGACCAAGAGAGCAAGATTTTCACAGGCAGTTAGAAAAGTGGACCCACTGAAGAGAAACTGTTGAAGACCGCTGCTCACAGCCCCACAGAAAGAAGTGATTCACTGGAGCAGGGCTCAGCTCCGGCCTCCTCCCCAAGTGCCTCTCACAGACCTGTGGAGTGGAAATAGCCTCCTGTCACACCATCATCTCTGTCTCCTAGGACATACCTTAAATCATCTTACCTCCTTTCAGGTCTTCCAGTTTCCTAAGTATTCCTTTGGGTGAAGTTTGGGGTCTGGCACATTGTAAATACTCCTTAGTGATCAGTTTCCTTCCTTCCTGACTATAGACCTTGAGACTTGACTTTCTGCTCAAGTCCCAGGTCTGCCATTACCGACCATGTGACCTTGGTCTAGTTACTTAACCTCTCTGTGTTTCAGTTTTCTTACCTGTAAAATGAGGATAAAGATAGTATCTCCCTGATGAGGAAGATTAAATCAGTTAATATACGAGTTAGCTATTATTGGTGTTGTTTGCTCCAGCCCACAGTTCTAGCCTTTCAAGACTGCTTTGAATCCTGTCTTGGTTGTCTTTGTGCTCACTAATCTCCCAGTGTAGCATGGCCTAAAAACCTTCAGTGTATTCCCCATGGTCTCTGTGGGATTCCTCCTTCAGAGGTGAAGACATCTCACATCCATTCCCACCCCTGCTCCCAGATTTCCAAATCCAGGAGGATGGCACCACATATTTCTCCTCCTTGCTTTTCCCCACCTGCTGACCCTACACTGGTCAATTGCCAAATCCTGCAGAATCTGCCTGTCCCGTGCTCCCCTTTGCCCTGCTGGGAGGTTTGCCTTGTCTCTGGCTCAGCCTCCAGGCTCTCCCTGCTGAACTAGCTTGTGATTAAATATTAAAAAGACATTTTCTGGGGGCCAGCCCCATGGCCGAGTGGTTAAGTCTGTGTGCTCCGCTTTTGTCACGGGTTTGGATTCTGGGCATGGACCTACACCACTCATCAGCCCTGCTGAGGCAGCGGCCCACGTACAAAATAGAGGAAGACTGGCACAGATGTTAGCTCAGGGCTGCTCTTCCTCAAGCAAAAAGGGTAATATTGGCTTTGGATGTTAGCTCAGGGTGAATCTTCCTCACCAAAAAAAAAGGGAAAAAAGACATTTTCTGCTCTTCTACTTGCTCTAATCAAGGCTATCCAACTGCCAGATCAAACTTGCAAAGGCAGAGCTTCCTCCAGTTTAATTCTGGGCTTTATTCAGCAGCATTTAGGGAGCACTTACTCCGTGCCAGGCTCCCCTTTACATGCAGTCTCATTTACTCCCCAGAAGGACTCTCTGAATTAGGCACTATAATCATGCCCATTCTATAGGTGTGGTAACTAGAGCTTAGAGAAGTTACGTAGCTTGCCCAGCTTCATGGGTAAGGAGGTGGCTGTGGCAAGATTCAAATGCCAGGCTGTGGGACTCCTGAACCCAGACCTTTGATTGCCTCCCCCTCTCAGACTCCCCATGGCTAATCCCCAGCAAGAGGACAACAGTCCTGACTTTCCTTTCTAGTCCCCCTGCTTCAATCCAACTGGACTCTGTACTTAACCTGTTCCCTAGTTTGCCTACGCTCTCGCTGTTTAGGGCAAATGCCTTTCTTCATCCTCTATCTCTGTCATCCTTCAGCCTCCACCTCAAGTGCCATCTCCCACGCAAAGCCTCCTTAATCTTCTAACCAGATGGGACCTTTGTTTCCATATCCACACCCCACCACACTCCCTGACCCCAGGGAACTTGGTACCTTTCCTATTGTGATTTTGTTTCTCAGACTTGTATTGTGGATCCTTGTGCACCTGTGCTTTCCCACCACCAGACTATAAACCCCGTGAGGACAAGGATTGAACAACTTCTTTTTATCCCATGCCTAGAAGAGTGCATGAAATCTATGCTCTATAGGTGTATATTGAATTGGCAAATGTTTTGTTGAGTTGAATGAATGGGAGCAAGGACAGGACCACAGGGCCTGGGTCACCATCCTTGGTGCCTTTATGGAGTTTATCTGGACGGTCACCAGGCCCACGTTTCTCCTTCTTGTCCAAAAGCATAGCATGATAGAAGTTGTGAAGCATCCTAGTAAACTTATCAAAAGAGAAAGTGTCTAATATGCTGTTTCTTGCTCTTACATAATCATGCTGGCTCCCACTGGAAGCTTCCTTCTTTAGTAAGAGCTCTAAAACCATCTCTTTAATTATCTATTCTAGAATTTGTCTGGGGTTTGCTACCAAGCTTGCATGGCAATTTCTGAAATGTATGCTTTTGAAATTTGGGACATTTCCTTAACCTCTAGCCTTCCCCCCGGTCTTGTTGCTTTCATTCTAAGATCACATCTGGTCCTTTCATTCAGATGTTAACATGTTGAAAAATCTCAGGCATCATTCACAATGTTCCCTCTGGGCCGTAGAAAATAGCTCCTATTTGAAAGGTGCAGCTGAGAAATCAGAATGGGATAAAAATGGCTCTGATTATTTGAACAGATTCACTCTCCAAGGACTTTCTATCCTCTGAGTGCTTCTGGTCTGAGTCCTTCTCTTGGTAATTAGTGACTTTGAGATATGGATGTGGCTATTGGTCTTGTCCATAAATCGTCCAGCCATGCATGACCACAGTCAGCAGAAAAAAGACCTCTCCAGCTCCTCATCTGCTGGATTCTGAAGAGTGGCTGGACTGCAGGGCGATTTCTGTGAGGGTTCAAGTTTCTGCGTGTTATGAGCAACTCAGTAAAAAGTGCAAGGTAAACATAAAGAGCATTCACTGGAAGCAGACTAAATTACAAGTCATAACCTTCTCGAGATAGCCTGGTACCATTTGGGTTATCTATATTGCAAAACATGTCTGGGGATGATTGCTTTGGAAATAGTTGTTCTTTCATGTGTCTTACTTTATTTTAACCCAAATGGTTGAAATGAGGAGTGGAAGCCATTTTCTAACAATAAGTTATTTCCTTCCTGAGTTTTTTTCCTGTCAGGATTTTCTCTTAGTTACCCTGTCCCCCAACCACACACATCGCCCCCACAACTCAACTGTGCTTCTTTACTTTCTTGAAATATTTGTAATTATCCCTTATTATTAACTTAATTGGCAGGTCTTCTCTTCCTGTTTATAAATCTTGATTCTTCCCTTAATCAGCCTGCAATTTTTATGTTTTTTACTTTTTAACCTCTTTTTTATCTCATACTTTATTTTATTTTTCCTGTGTGTAAAAGTTATGCCCTACACTACACCAGCCTGGGGGAGAAAATGCTATCATCTTTACATTTGTGCCCCATTCAAATGGAATTCAGGCAGAAACTCTAGACTTTTCCAAGGGCCCCTGCCCTAAATATTTCTGAGCTGCCCTAGCGATGCTTGTAACTATAGCCTCATCTCCCACCTGCTATTCTCTTTGGGGGAGAACTCAGACTCTTTTCAACAGGGCTACAACTTGGCTTGGCTCTGGTCCTACCACCACCACCACTCCCCCTCAAACTCCGTCAGCTTTTCCTCTAAATAAACAAACAAGGAGACTAAAAACTATGTTTTCTATGCAAACATAGCTTCCAGAAAGGACCCCTAGGCATACCTCTCCTGACAACATTGCTGTGCATAAGCTCTTCCTACTTAGAATTCCAGTGCCGTCATTTCTCCCTCAAGGTCATATTCCACCACACTGACTTCTGACAGCTCTGCGTCCTCCCTGTCTCCTTCTCTCCCTCCTTCCCTATGTTAACTACAGATAGACTTGTCCCAAGGGTCCCAAGACCAGTAACAGTTCCAATTCACCTGTGGGTAGGTTTTTCCCACAAAATATACCCATAGCCAGGATGGCCAAGTCAGGGCACGTTTCAATGTTGGCACCACATTGGGCCAGGACACTGCACTCCTCTCCCAATACTTAAAGAAGGCTGACGCTGAGATCAGATCACTGATCCAGGCTCCCCTCCCTCTCTCCCCACCTTTTTATGGATTGAGTGTAGGACGGGAGGGAAAGTGTTGTTCTCTCTACACTCTGGCCTCATCTTAGAGATTCAGTGGAGATGGTAGTGGAAGGGGTAGTGTATGAGTACGGAAGGATGAAAGGGAACAAGGGATATGATGTCAGGGTCCTAGTTCTTTTCAGAAAACTTGACTCCAGTGAAAATTTGTGAATCTGAATAGATGTTGAGGGTAAAGACACTGTCCAACTCTACATGCAGTATGTGACTTTTAAATGCAAAAGAGTATTTTGGGGTAGGTGTGGCACCTAATTCCATTTCCCTCCACAACAAAGTTTGAATTCTAAGCCTGTAAGTTCAGTTTAAAAAGCAAAAGGAAAAAAAAAAAGTCCTTTTGCAAAATCCCTGCCTAATTGATGTTTTCTGCTAATGGGACTTTCCTGTTCTGTCTACAGTTTGCTCTGCACTACCCAGACCCTGGGGCCACAGAAAGAGATGAAAATTCCCATTTCTGGAGGCTATGATGATATCTGGGCTCATTCTATCTTCTGACACATCCTTTTGTGGTTCTCAGAGCCTGTGTCCCGTTTTGGTTCCCAGGAAATAGACCACAGTGACAGCCTTAGGCAGGCAGTGGCCTCATTATTATTAGAAAGCCGCCTCCCTATTCCCCGCAGGGACCAGTTGGACAAGCAAAGCCAAGGGCCTCCAAGAAAATAGTTCCCTTGATTTCTTCTGCCTTGGACCTTGACTGGTTCTCGTCCCCTCTGTGTAGCCTGTGATAGCATCCCCATCTCCTAGGGAATCTACTCCCCTCCCCCCAGCTTTCAGAATCCCATGGCACTCTTATGGCATTCATTACTTTCCACCTTGGTTTTTGGTGCTGGACAGCGGTGTGTTAGTAAATGCTAACAATAAGTGCTCCCAAAAAGTGTGTGTGTAAATATAGATATAAAGATACAGATACATACACACGTATGCATATGTACACATAGCTAAATACATATACATAAGATTATGATAAATTTTACTGATATAAATATATAGCACACAATTTGCAAATAATAATAGGATTTACAATATTCTTTATTGTAAATTTTATGCAGCCCATTGATTCTCAAAGAATGCTTTCATTGACCTTTGTGAATTTTTGTATCCTTGGCCAACTAATGGTTGTAGATGAGCAAGTGTAATTCTGACATGATTGTTGGCTGATATAGAGCACGTCAAGTGAAAGCAAAACAGTGAAGAAGTATGTTGGCACATCCCTTGGCAGAAAATGACATGTGCAAGTTTTTTGCTGTATCAGATAATAGCTTTGAATATTGGAGGAATATTTCCTCAATTTTTTAGTGCTATTCACAATGTAATGGCTACAGACATGACACATTTTAAGTTTAATCTGCATTTTTAACATTTTCTCATCATTTTCTTAAATCTAGAAAATAAAAACAGTGGACTAAGTCTTTTTTTTTAAAGACTGGCACCTGAGTGAACATCTGTTGCCAATCTTCTTCTTCTCCTTCTCCTTCTTCTTCTTTCTTCTCGTCCTCCTCCTTCCCAAAGCCCCTCAGTACTTAGTTGTATATCTTAGATGTGAATGCCCTTGGGTTGTGCTATGTGGGACGCCACCTCAGCATGGCCTGATGAGCGGTGCCATGTCCGTGCCCAGGATCCGAACCAGTGAAACCATGGGCTACTGAAGAGGAGCGCACGACTTAACCACTCGGCCATGGGGCCGGCCCCTGAACTAAGTCTTGATTTGTGCTATTTGCCAATTTCTATGATGTAACTGCTCCTACCATGTCAATGTCAAGCTATCATTGTGATGTCACTGCATGCAGAGTTGGGAAGATATGCACTGAGGCACACAATCATATAGAAATAATACAGCTAAAAACTTCAAGAGCATAGATAATGATTTAGGAAGTGATGAGTTTTGGGTATTTATTACCTTTGTTTTCAATATAATTTAATTGTAAGTTTACATACTTTTTTTTTTTAATGACTGTGTTTTAAAACTGGCATGCAAAACTCCTGAAAATTTAGCAATTGGCTCTTGAAAGCTGGTATGACCCAGGGAAAGTCAGGCTTGGCACACCACAGTTACCGATGAATGAACCCTCTCTCCCCTGCGAGACCATACGTCCAGGAGGACAGGCTTCAACATCTAATTGTCCTTATTTTCCCCATAGCATCTTACACATATCAGATATGATTTGACAACGTGGCAGCGAGAGTGAAAATGTTTCCTGCTTTGGATCCACCTCATAGGTTATCAGACTTTTCCTATGGCTCCAACTTCACACTACTTTGTGTCTCACTATCACCAGTACATTTGTATCATTTCTCTTGTTATATTAGCTTCTGGTAGCTTGGAACTTGGTCTTACTCATGGTTCTGTACTCCTGGAAGTGAGTGCATGTAATTAGACCTCCCTATTCCTTGATTTTACTATGATGAACAGATTATCTTTGTCCAGTCACAATTCATCTCACTTACTGTTGTTCTAATTCTTCCCTATACTTCCATTTTTCATATTTGGGATACATCAGTTCCCTTCTCTTATTTTTCCTCAGAATCTTATCTTAGAACTCAGATTGTATGCTCTTTGAGAGCTTGTACCTTATCTTTTTTATCTTTATAACTCCAACACGTAGCAAAGCACTAGGAAAACAAGGCAGATTTAGTGCAAGATGCTGGATGGATGGATGAAGTACATTAGAGGGGAGTCAGGGATCACAAGAAAACTGGAAAACCAGAAATTCACATACGAAACTATGAAACTGGACCCCTATCTTAGACCACTCACAAAAATTAACTCGAAATGGATTAAATATTCAAGTGTAAGACCCAAAACCATAAAATTCATAGGAGAGCGTGATGGTTTAAACACAGTGTTCTTTCAGTGAATGAATATTATACATACTCACAGATGAAAGAAGGAAGTTCTTTTTCTTTGATCTTTGATACTGGATACAACATTTCTTTTATCCAGTGCAGGAGAAACTTTCATTCATTCATTCACTCGTTCTATAGCTATTTATTGAGCCCCTCCTCTGTCCTATTCATTATTCTAGGCACTGGAGACACAGCAGGAAACAAGACAAACAAAGTCGTTGCCCTCATGGAGCTTAGGTTCTAGTGGGAGCAGGAAGAAATGACGGGGGTGCAACAAACTAAATGTTTGTCTCCCCCCAAAAATTCATATGTTGACATCCCAACCCCCAATGTGATGGTATTAGGAGGTGAGGCCTTTGGGAGGTGATTAGGTGATGAGGACTCCACCCTCATAAAAGGGATTTGTGCCCTTAAAAAGAGAATCCAGAGAGCTCTTTGTTCTCCATCATGTGAGGATGCAATGAGAAGTCTGCAACCTGGAAGACAGTTCTCACCAGACCTGACCATACTGGCACTCTGATCTCACACTTCCTATGAGAGATAAATTTCCCTTGTTTCTAAGACTGCCCGTCTGTGGTACTTTGTTATAACAGCCAAAACTGACTAAGACAGTGGGGAATAGCCCCAAAAACTGCCGTATATGTAATAACCCTCCTTTCTCTATGTGTGTTCGTCAGCCTCACCTCCCTTAACCTTTTCAGTAACACTCCATCATGGCATTTCTGTTGCTTTCCATCCTTTGTTTCATTGAATCTCAAAGAACTATAGTTTGACAAACAAGGAGCCAAGGTTGGGGTGCGGAAGGATTAAACGGAAATTTTCTCAATATGTTTCAGAACTATAGGAACATTTGATCCTCTTGTCAATTAGTTCTTGCTAAAGATAATTCCTTCTAAAGTTACATAGGCTCAGGGCAACGCTCAAAGAAAAACATATACCTGATACACTGTACTAAGGATTATTTCCTACAGCTCCTAATGGAAAAATCTATTTTTAAAATTCCTTTCCTGTAGCATACTGGCTAGTGGCCATGGGACTCAATCCAGCCAACAGCACACACATATCCTATCCAGTGGTGCAACGCGATTTTGTTAACCTTTCCCACATAGGATGTTCAACATCTTAAAGATGCAAGGAAATTGTTCATGGTTATTTCTTTGTGACGTTTTGACTGGATTAAAACACCAATATAAATTGAATCTAAAGTGTCCAATGTAAAATTTTTTATAAAAAATAAAACAAATTCTAAACTTCTGGAGAACAGAAACAGTGGCTTATATTTCTCCCTATATCGCTCAGCATTTACTTAGCCGAGTGCGTGGTCAAAGTAAGGGCTCCTGTAAGTTCATTTGTTGGATGAATGAATTTATTTACTCATGAATAAATTCTTTATTCATGAATGAACTTATTTATTCGCTCATTACTTTTCTGCCTTTCCTTGCATTTCACCTGCCATTTTCTTTATTCTTTGGACTCCATAATACTTTTCATATCATTTTCAATAAGAGAGCTGAATAAATGCATATTGACCTGAATTGAAAAGAAAAATGGAAACAGACAGAAAATCTTTAGCAAATTGGACCAAAAATCTCCCAGTGGGTTGCAAATAAATCCAGTGAAATGTTCTGGGTGTTTTGGAAGAGGAAATTCTATCCCAGACAGGTCACACGGTCTTGCTAACCTTGGGCCTGGCTGAAGGAAGATCCCTCTAATCCAAAACATCCTGCGATTTTAATTTAATTATGAAACAACATGTTGTGCAAATTAAGCTAGACTTCGAGATGACTTAGCAGAAAATCTCCGGTTTGATAGCAAAAAGAGATGCCTTCTAATGCAGTAAAAATGACTGCATCAGGCTAGTCGGAGACAGGACAAACAAGCTGGAGGAGACTTTTACTTAACGTGATGTTAGGAGCAAGAAAATTGTGTGCAATTCAGGGTTAAACTTTAATTTCATACCCCTTAAATATAAAACTACATTTGCTATCTGCACACCAAGTAGATCATTTAGCCATCTTCACTCTCTCTCCTTGCTTTCCCGAACACAACTTATTTTTAGGTTCTGCCAACTCTTTTTTCTTACCTTTTACGTCTGTCTGTTTGTTGTCCCTACAAATCTCTCTTTCCAACCTCTATTCTCCTATCCCACCCCATTTTGCTCTAAGGAATTCCAAGAAGTAAAGGTAAAACCTCTGCCCGAGAACATTTCAATATACATTCATTCATTCATTCATTCATTCAATATCCATTAAGCATGTTCTACGTGTAAGGCATTTCACTCGGTTTCTGGGGGCAGATCAAAGAAAACCAAGCAGTGTTTCTATTCTTCAAGAGAGATTTAAATTTGATGGCAAAAGTGAAGCAGAAGGAGGAATAGAAGAAAGATGGAGCTGATATACATACATGTAAGACAAGTTGGGGCCCTACCAGACCATAAACAGAATAGGTCTCAAACCAAACTCATGTTCCCCTACAGAATCACTTCCTTTTTCAGCCTTCCTTGTGTTGTCATGGTCCCACAACTGCTCCTGTCTTCTAGTAGCATTTTATTGTACCCATCTTGTGTCCACCTCTATTGATGTCATATATGTATTTGCCTACTTCTTGAGGAGGACTATGTCTTAAACCTGGGATATGATGGCAGATCTAATTCCTATCACCTCCACATTGTCTGGAGATTACTCCATTTTCCAGCATAAATAGGTGCTCAGAAAATATTTGTTGAGGGGCTGGCTCCGTGGCCGAGTGGTTAAGTTCGCGCGCTCCGCTGCGGCGGCCCAGGGTTCGGATCCTGGGCATGGACATGGCACCACTCATCAGGCCACACTGAGGCGGCATCCCATATCCCACAACTAGAAGGACCTGCAACTAAGATATACAACTGTGTTTGGCGGGGGGGGCGGAGATAAAGCAGAAAAAAAAAAAAGATTGGCAACAGTTGTTAGCCCAGGTGCCAATCTTTAAAAAAAAAAAAATTTGTTGAGTTAAATTAAATCCTGACTGTTTCGTAGACTTATAAAATCTGCTTCTGATGAAACAACCATCTTCTACATTGCAGAGTTAGTTTTAGATGCAAACAGGTCCTCATTCTTTAAGGAGCCAGGTGCCCAGCTCAGGGAAGACCAAAACAAAGATGCTGGGACTCTGTGCTCTGCCTGTTCTTGATAACTGACAGGAGAGTTTTGGTTATCTATTTGACCTTGTACCTGGTGAATCACATGTTGATGTAGGGGGATTTCTTATCCCTGCTTGCTACCACTGTTGGTTCCATTCTCTAGTCTCCTAGTCTAGCTTCAAATACTCTGAAGCTGGAAATTACCTTGGTTCCTAACTTCTTCCAAGTTCCTACCAGATATCATTTTCTGGGCCTCAGTTTCCCTTGGGATCCCCCTAGCCTGGAATTGGAATGGCTTCCAAATAAGGATCCCTCCCAAACGGAAAAGGCAGCCTGGGTTTATAGTTATGGTCTCTGACTCTTTTCCCTCCCGATGACCTCTTGGGAAAGCCAAACCCCCAAAACCGAACCAGCTGTGAAAGTAGGGCTATCTGCAGAGATCTTTCATCTCATAAGGGTCAGATGAGAATGGATTGACATATGAGTTAGTCATTGTCAGAAAATCACTGAGTAACAGACGAGCACAGATCCTTGTGGTCAACAACAACAATAATATAACCATACATTTCTCACATCTGTGAAGTTTAGCCAGTCTGGGCTCGGCTCAGTTGGTGGCTGTGCTGAGCTCAGCTAAGGATCTCACTCAGGCATCTGGGAATGTGATGGTGTGTGGCTGATCTTAGGAGTGATTGGCTAGGATGACTTGGTTCTGCTCTACCTGCCCACCCCCTAGGACCAGTAAGCTAGTCTGGGCATAGCTTATTCATGGCAAAAAGCAGAGCAGAACAAGCCCAATCACACAAGTGGTTTTGTAAGCCTCTTCTTGTATCATGTCTTTGGACATCCCATTGGGCAAAGCAAGTTATACGGCTGAACTCAGAATCAAGGAATGGAGAAATATACTCCTCATTTTTTATGGGAGAAACTCAATGACAGGTGGCAAAGTGCTTGGTTATTATAAGAGAAGAATTGGAGCCATCAGTGTAATACATCCCAGTTGGAGGAACATTTATGCAATAACCTCCCTTCATCTCTTCTCTCTTTTCCACAACATTTTCCATTCTTCCTCTTCTCAAGTAACGGCATGACCTTGAGTGAAGAAATTCAGCTAAAATACTCCAGTACCTCTTTTCTTCACCATTTTACAAGTCTGATTTCTATCCCTCATAATGGAGTAGTTGAGTAGAGGGAAGGACACACAATTCTCAAGGCCCTTATTTGTGCTACAAATCATTTTACTTTTTTCCTTCACCATTGATCCCTATTCACTCTCATCCCCAAATTATTTGGCTTTTATTGTTTTATGGTTAGATCTCCAGTGTTGTTTCCAGGATCCCATCCTGTGCCTCAAAATTAGGATGACCATTTTCCTGACCTATTAATGGCTTGTGATCCCAGCGTTCCCTTGGAGATCTGAATCATTCCAGGAGAAAAGGAAGTTGGAAATAAAACAACTTCTGCTTCGTAAACCAAATTCCTGAAGACAATCTGCTTTTTAAATCGGAGCTAACCATTCCTACCACAATGCAAAAGCTTTAAATCTGTGTGCTTTTGTGAGATACACAACAGCAGGACCTTCTTTTTATAAAACACTTTAAATGCAATATCTACGCTCTGTTACTAGGTTGGGGCTTTTTTCTCCACATCTTTGTTAAATGGTTACAAGCTTCTCAACATTTTTACATAGTTCATAATATACATGGAAAACATTCACTCATGCCTAGGATATCTGTTGAGTTGATGGAAGAAGCAGAGGATAGAGATGGAGATGAGTCAGAGAGATGTTAATAAAATGATTACAACTGAGAGGGAAAGTTGTGACAGATTGAAAGGGCAGAAGAGGTCACAGGCTATCTTTCCAGGGGAATGCTGGATTATGACCCTTTGCTGGATTGTCATATCCTGTAGAGGTGAGCACCTTTGTCTCCCACTGGCTGTTTTACATCTCTGTTAAGGCAGACGTGAACTTGTAGAAAATGGATAGTAGTAACACCAGTGATTCCTGTTCATAGCAGTGCAAAGAATCCATGCTCATGGCAATATAAAAGAATTTTGTGAGGGAGAGACTATAAAAACCAGTTGTACTACCTCACTGATTCCATCATGAATAATAATAAATAACTCATGGATTACTGATAGTAATTTTATATTTGTATGAGAGTCATGATTTTACCTTTTTAAAAATGGCCCTTTATTACTACATTTTTGAGTTTCTTTCAGATTACAATCCCTACAGTCACTTCCACGTGTTTGTTCATTCACCCTGTAAAGAAATGCGTTTAAATTTTATTAACACCATAATTGATTTTCTTTGATCATTCTCTAAATATTTTTTGGAAATAAATAACCTTCATAAAGGCAAAGGCTTTGGTATCAAAGGAAACCAAGAGGCCCAGAATGAGTACGTCGGCAGCACCGAGGGCTGGCTCTGGTTCTATCACACACACCCCTTTGCGATGGTGGTTGGGAGCCACTCAGAAGATGGGAGCAAGGAAGAAGAAATCAGGGCCTGGGGACAGCTGGGCAGCGGGGTCAGCTTTTAGGCTAGAACACACTAAAGTGTTTAAGGCATTAAGCACTCAGAAAAGAAGACAAAAAAACAATGGCAGTCAAGTACCACCTTATTGTAAATTGTAGCTGAGTTTTAGCTAGAAAAAAGAGAGGAAGAATTTTTTTTTTAAAAGATTTTATTTTTTCCCTTTTTCTCCCCAAAGCCCCCCCGGTACATAGTTGTGTATTCTTCGTTGTTCTTCGTTGTGGGTTCTTCTAGTTGTGGCATGTGGGACGCTGCCTCAGCGTGGTCTGATGAGCAGTGCCATGTCCGCGCCCAGGATTCGAACTAACGAAACACTGGGCCGCCTGCAGCAGAGCGCGCAAGCTTAACCACTCGGCCACAGGGCCAGCCCCAAGAGAGGAAGAATTTTTGAAGGAAGCTGGAAGCAACCAGAAATAGGGGAAAGATAAGCAACTCTAAAGATTCTGTGATGCTACCATTCAGAGCTTCTAGCAGTTCCAGTTCCTGTGACGTATTTATCGGACTGGAAGGAAAAATACAATATCTGGGTTCAGGGATACAAGAAAGAAATACCTAAATTATGCTCATTCCACTAATCAGAGACTGAGGCTTTCTCAACCTTTTGGTTTGGCTTGTTGGTGCTTCAAGAACATTTTGAATATAAATGCTTTGAGACAGGACGCGCCCTCGAATGACAGGCCCGCTTCTCTCTGTAATAGCCCATATGGCCTCCCTCAGTTGTTTTGCCCAAGGGAGCATTTGAGTTTGCCCTCTGGGCTAATAATTATATCTCTAAGCAGTTTTTGAAACCATTTACACAGATTCAATGTTGTGACATTATTTATAGCGGTTAACCAGAACTGAAGTTCGTTCAAACTCTGCCCCTGTATGAACAAAATCACCCTTTGGCAGTGACCCGAAATACTTGCCCTGCAAAACCCTCTTTTTTGGCAATACCCAGCCAATGCTGTCTTTTCTTTGTGCCATTTATGTGTTTACTCTCTGTGCACCACTGAATTTGTCTGAATTAAATTTCATTCTGTAACCAGTCTTTTCTTCAGTTTTCGAGGTTCTTCGAGTAACATATCTAGTCCTTAAACAAGAATATTCATCTATTTGATTCAGTATTATGAAGTCCTGTAGTCTAACATCTATCTGAGTGGCGAAGATGACAGTCCCAAGACAGACTCATGATTCACAGTCTTTGATGTTGTTCATGATGATGGATACTTCCGTGGCCCAGATCCTGTATTCAACACTTCCTAGGTATTATCTTTTTAAATCCTCGTCTTATGGATGCAGGAATCCTAATTTACGAGATGAAAAAACCAAACCCAAACAATCCCGAGACTTAAAGTTTAAATAACTTGCCTATGGTCATCACACAGCTAGCGTTAAGTGTCAGTCTAAAGTACTTGCCCTAAGTCTTCAAGCCTGTAAAGGGCTCTTGAATTATGGTACTGTGAAAATACTCATCAACCACCTTTCTGTTGTTAGTGCTAAGTCCATTCCAAGTCCCAGCAATCCTGTGTACCGAGGAGTGGAACCCTGCCCCGTCTTTTTGCGCCATCCTCTCACAGATCGGCGCTATATCAGCAAATGCTCCACTGCTATTCACAGGGTTTTCATGGCCAACTTTCTCAGAAGTGGGTGGCCAGGTCCTTATTCCTAGTGTGTATTAGTCTGGCAGCTCTCCTAAAACCTGTGCACTATGGGTGACCCTGCTGGTATTTGAAATACTGATGGCATAGTTTTCAGCATCAGAGCAACATGCAGCCACCACAGTATGACAACTGACAGATGAGCGGTATGGTTCCCTGATCAGGAAACAAACCCAGGCAGCCATGATGGGATCCCTGAATCTTAACCACTAGACCCCCACATTGACCACCTGGCAGGTCAATAATTACGCCTACAGCAAAGAAGGAATATATACACTTCCCATCCTTTAAGGGTGTACACTCTACTCTCCTCTTAGATCTTGGATAAGTCATTCACTCTGTCATTATTCATGATCAAGGCAGATTCAAGAAGATTCTTTCCAAAAGATTCAAGAAAACGTTTTCTCCCAGTAGCAACCTCTGAGATACATCCACCTTCTAGGCTTAAGGTCTTTCTTCACTATTGTTTGCCATCTCTTGTATTTAGAGCACTTCTAGAGCAAGTGTTCTTAATCTAGGGATCTATGAATTGGGATTTCATCAAATGCTTTTTTTCTGCGTCTACTGAGAGGATTATTTGATTTTCGTTTTTCATTCTATTGATACAATGTGTTACATTAGTTGATTTTCTGACGTTAAGTCATGCTTGCATCTCTGAGATAAATCCCATTTGGTCATGGCATATAATTCTTTTAATTATTTTACTATTTTTCAATTGTGGTAAAATATATATAACATAAAATTTGCCATGTTTAAGTGTATAATTCTTTTTATATGTTGCTAGATTCAATTTGCTAGTATTTTCTTGAGAATTTTTGTGTCTATTTAATATGGAATATGGATATTGGTCTGTAGCTTTCTTTTTTGTGTGATGCCTTTGGTCTTGGTATCAGGTTAATACTGGCTTCATAAGGTGGGTTGGGAAGTGTTTCCTTTCTTCTATTTTTTGGGAGAGTTTGTCTGACACATAGGGTGATGCTTGATTATGGTGAGCTTTGATTGTCAAAGTAGGGGGTTACCTGCATTTCATCCCAAGGTCATGAGGAACTCTTGGAGCTTATGCTATAGAATATGTATTTCAGTAATTTTTAAAAATCACTAAAAGTAAGTAAATATGACAAAATAAATAGGAACCCTCCTCATGAAACAGAGGAGAGCTAAAATCATATAGTTTAGAAGCAAATGAAAATATATTTGTAATAGACAAAAGGGATAGGTTTTGATTGGTGCCTTAAAAATATAAGTCCAATGTAGAGGTAAGCATTTGAAAAAGCATTTACTTGTAAAAAAATTATTATGGAAATAATATACAAAAGTAGAGAAAATAGTATAATGAAGCCCCATGTTCTGATCTTCTGTTCCTCGACAATTATCAACACAGGACTACTTTTGTTTCCTCTATACCCCTCCACTCCTCACCCTGACTCCCTCCCCTGCTGAATTATTTTGAAGCAAGTCTCAGATATCAAAATTATTTTATCCATAAATATTTCAGTCTCTATCTTAAAAAGTAAGAATTTTAAAAAGCATAGCCACATAAACATCATTGCACCTCCCAAATTTATAATATTTCCATAATGCTAATATCCACACAATGTTCTGACTATCCTTTTTTTTTTTTACAGTTGGTTTGTTCAAATCAGGATCCAAAGAAGTCCCCTATATTGCATTTGGCTGATACGTCTCTTAAATGTCTTTTTAATCTATAAGTTCCCCGTCCTTCTTTCTTTTTTAATGCAATTTATTTGTTGAAGAACAATTATTTCTGTAGGCCTATTTAATGTCCCACACTCTGGTGTTCGTTGATTATATCCCTATGGGGCTGTATTTCCTTTAAGCGGGTAGTTAGATCTAGAGGCTTACTTGATCAGATTCAGGTTTGTTTTGTTTTGTCTTGTTTTGTTCGGCAAGAATGCTTCACAGGCGGTGCTGCGTGCTCTCATTGTATCACATAAGGAGGTTCATGAAGGCTGGCTGTCTTTTTTGCTAAGTTAAGAATCACTGGTGGGTTCCGGTGTTACCGACTGGTCCATTCGTTACAAAATTCCTTATAGGTATTTCACCTAATCCTTTAGCAGCGACTGAAAACCATTTGCCTTGATCCATTATTTCATTATTGTTTGCAAAATAATGATATTCCAATTGTATGATCCCTTCCACGTTTATTAGTTTGAATTCTTCTAAAAGAAGAAATTTTCTTCATAAACTACTTGGTTACTCTTCAATAACAACTTCAGTAGAGTTCTGCAGAAGAAGGAATTGAGCAATTATTTTGCCTTTCTTGTTATTTCCCAGTTTTCAGAATAATGAGTTGGATTCCTAGCTTCCTTCAAAGGGATGTGTGTATGTTGTAATTGTATGAACTCAGAGATTTTTAATATATTCAATGTGTTTCAATCCTTTGCAGTTAATAATCTTGTCATCTTTGATAGCTTCGCTGCTTGCTGGTATGACAAGATGTTCCAGGCTCATCCCTGACCTTAAATCAGCCATTGCTCCAAGGATCTCTGTTCCTTTTCTTAGGAAATGGTATCTAGAAAGCACAATCTGGGTGCTAAGGGTACTCATTGCTCTGGGTTGGTCAAGGTATCTAGGACTTTCAACAGACGGGGGAGAAAGAATGTTCGGCTTTTTTAAAAACAGAAAATACATATGTATTCTCACTAATATTTCTAATTCAAACTCAGGATACAGGACCTTTATTTAACCTCTTTGATTTAATATTTATATCTTTTTTTTCCTAGACTAAAAATGTTGGCTCCTAATGAAAAACTATACTTGATTTCCTTTGCTAGTAATTATTATTGGTATTATATAGTATTAATAGTATATTATGGTTTCATAATAACTATTTCTTAGTATCAGAAAATATCATGTTATCGGGGGGAAAATCACGCTAAGAAGTAATTACTGAAAACCGTTTGAGATTTCTTTGCAGTTTGGGGGTTGTTTTTTTCTTTTTTTTCTTGGCATGTATCCCACTAGGACTGTATGGTCCAATTACTGTGGTTTAAAAATAGAAGCATTTAAAAAGTCCTGATTCAGCTGACACCCACGGAGTTTTAACCAACTTTTAAGGCAGAAATGATCCACCCTGGAGAGGCTACGATTTGAGTCCTGTAGTCAACAATTTATTAACTCAAGTTTTTGCTAATTCAGGAAAGGATATGTATATGGGTATATTTACAATAGTTCCTTTAACTTAACCATCTATATTTAGAAGGAGTTAGACTCTTGCTAATGATCAATTACCCCACTGGCTGAGAGTTCCTTTCAGTTACGTGAAGACTTCGGTCTCCAGAAGGAAGGTCCGAAGTCCTAGAACCATGGAGGGTTCAAGTGCAACTGAAATTTACAAGTCATCTGGTGCAATCACCTGCGTTTGCAGAGGAGGAAACTAACACCCGACAGAGTCTAGTGACTTGCCTAACATGGCACAGCTAGTTAGTAGCAGAGGCAGAACAGGAAACCAATCTACCACCTCCCTTCCCCTGCACTGTGCCTATTCCCTTGCTCTCCTTGTGTGACTGCTCAAGGATATGGTTGTTTTTGTGATAAGCAACGGAGGCCCAGTCTGAAAGTTTATTAATCTCAAGACTCAAGATACCCAATAAATGTTTATGAGAATTTGCTCAGTCATTTGGTAAATATTTAGTAACTGGCTCTGAGAATATAGCAAGACAGCCTTTATTGTCTACTTTTTTTTAAAACTTGTCCAGGTAACAAATTGAAGAGAACATGCACCTAGTACAATGTGAAGACTGGATGCTCTATTTCAAACATTTATGACAATTTTCCCACAGTCTTTTATCAAAAAACAATACAACATTACCTTAAAAGAATTTCTACTGTCCGAGTATAAATGTTGTCTGTGTTTAACTAATTCAATAAACCACGACCACGTACAAGGCATTGGGCTAAAGGGATTTTCCGATAATTAGAACGCTCCACATACGGAACTGGCTGCCGTGTGAGAAGGGGGAAACTGGAGGCTGTGAGTTATTATCGGAAACGTGCAGAGGGAATTCCTGCAGAGGTCAAAGGACGGGATTCAATGTCCTTCCTAACCCTGAGATTGGGTGAGAGATTTGTGTTCTATAATTTGTGTGATGTTCCAATTAAAGTGGCTTGTTTGGAGCAGAAAGTAGCAATCATTTATACAAAGAAACACAACATGCATTTCCCTTCATGTTCAGGGTCTATTTACAATCTTGCCCACAGAGATTCATTGTATCAGGGAACAAGCCAGAGAGAGCCGTTAGGAAAAGTCTCCGTGGCACTTTCATCCTAGGGACACTTCTTCACAAATGAAAGGACAGGCTTTGTGGGAATCACAGCAACCTGCTTTGGCCATGCACTTCCTGAACTGCCAAGTTATTCCTTTTTTCTCTGTCTTCTGCTAAAATCATACACTTGTCTCTTCTGATACCCTCCTCCCACCTGAGGCTTATTAGCCGCTAAGTTCTTAGTCCAAGGGTGAAGGAGAAGCAAGTGGATAAATGTGCGACTTGGAAAGTTATTCACCTGAAGCCTGTGCGCTTTCAAAGTCACCCAGCAAATACTTGAGCCCCTACTGTGTGCCAGGCTCCAAGATACATGCTGGGGGTACATGAAAGAGACACAGTTGCTGTTCTTCCAGGCTAAAGGAGGAAGGGAGATGAGAAAGGAGCAGACCCAGCAAAGTCGTTGATGCAGAGGACAGGGAAGGGTGGGGTCGTAATCTCATGGAGGAGGAGCCTGCTGGGCCAAGTGATATTCCTTTTCGACTCGAAGGAGAAGAAACAGTTAATAAAAGAGGGGCAGGGAGTTTCCAGGCAGGGGAAAGACAGGTCCAACGGTCCAGAACCAGAGAGTTTGGTGAATTTGAGGAACTGAAAGAGGTTAAGACATGTTGGAACATAGGTTGGAGAGAGAATGTCTCGAGATGAAGCGAGAGAGGAAGGCAGGCGTCAGAAGGTGAAGAGGCTTGTCACGGCACCCTCAAAAAGTGCTCACAATCGTTTCCAATTTCACCGATGGATATAGTCTTCCGTCTCAAAGGCGCTCTTTCCCAGCTTCTTAACGGCCCTATCGGAGTTTTTCATTGAGTCGTCAGAAGCCACCCACCAGGGCCAGGCATGACGCTAGGCCGCGGGAGAAAAACAACCATAACAAGCAGCCCTCCCATTAAGGAGCTCATAAAATAATGTTCTGTCTTTTTAAAACACCAAATGTTAACCACAACAAATACGTCCAAGAAACAAGAGACACAAAATTAAAGGCTGAAAGGAACACACCATCAACTCCTTTAGAGTAAACTTTAAAAGAGAGCGGGATACTTACCACCACAGGGAAAATGGGAACTCCAAGGCAGTAGGTTCTAATTCCTCTGACAAGATGTGTTGTTCTCAGGTCGAGGTATAATTCACATATAACATTATATTAGTTTCTGGCGTACCACACAATGAGTCAATATTTGTTAATATGGCAAAATGATCACCACAGGAAGTCTTGTTAACATCCATCACCACGCATAGCTAGAAATTTTGGGGGTATGACGAGAACTTTTAAGATTTACTCTCTCACGACTTTTAAATATACAGTACAGTATTATTAACCGCAGTCACCATGCTGGACATTGCATTCCCATGATATGTATTTTATAAGTGGAAGTTTGTACCTTTTGACCACCTGCACCTCTTTCACCCAGCCCCCCCCAACCCCTGGCAACCACCAATCTGTTCTCTGTGTCTATGAACTCTTTTTTTTTTTTTTTACAAAATGTTTTTAATTTGAGAGTGTAGGATGAGAAACCCAACACTGACCACACAGTTTAGCCTGACTGTACCAACCATGGCACCCAGAATCCACGGCTCCCTCTGGGCATTGGGTTTCTCCTCAGGATGCTCCCGAGGACTTCATGTATATTAGCACGCCATCGGAAGGGGATATAATATAACAAGGGCTGAGAAAGAGCTAGGCGACAGGCACCCCAGGCCCAGTGATTCCTAGCGATGAGGACCAGAGGAGAGCTCTTCTCTCAAGCAGTCACCGCCCCGTGATGATTCAGTCTAGGCTGAATAATAATAGCAAATTCCATTCACGTCTTATTTCATTCAGTTCTCATGTGTTTAATTCAGCTGATCTCAAACTTGAGTTTGCATCAGAATCACCTGGAAGGTTTGTGAAACCCTAGAGTGTTAGGCGCCATCCCCAGAGTTTCTGACTCAGCCGGTTTGGGGTGGGGCCAAAAATGGGCATTTCTAACAAGTGCCCAGGTGCTGCTGCTGCTGCTGTGGGTCCAGGGACAACACTTTGGGAATCGCTGATGAACTCATTCCACAAAAACTGTTTAAGGGCATGGGGCCCGCCACATGGCCAAGTGGCTAAGTTTCAGCACGCTCCGCTTCATCAGCCAGGGGTTCTCGGGTTTGGATCCTGGGTGTGGACCAACTCCACTCATCAGCCATGCTGAGGTGGCAGCCCACATGCAAAATAGAGGAAGATTGGCAGAGATGTTAGCTCAGGGCTAACATTCCTCAAGCAAAAAAAGGGGAAGATTGGCAATGGGTGTTAGCTGGGGACAATCTTCCTCACCAAAAAACCCCCAAAAACACCCAGAATTGTTCAAGGGCCTGCTCTGTGCCAGGCTGTTAAGCTTTGGAAGACACAAGTCCCTGCCCTCAAGCAGCTCACCCTTTAGTGAAGGAAACAGAAATGAAGTATTATAACACAATGCAGTATAACAGGGCTCTAATGGAGGTTAGAAGAGGTCGTGATAAGCACAGAGAAGAATGGCCTGCAGCAGCTCAGAGTTGGTGAAAACAGGTTAGCCTTGACTTTTAGCAGAGACAGGAGTGGGAGTAAGACCAGGAAGAAGGAACCATGTGTTCAGAAAAGGCAGGAGACCCACGGCAACGGCCTGTGTCTCAGTGGAATCGAGGAGGAAAGTGTAGGAGAAAGTGACCAGGGATGAGTAGGGCAGAAGCGATCAGAGACTGATAAAGGGTTCTGAGCAGGGGTGAGACTCGACCAGATTTGCCTTTTGGGAAAATCATTCTGGTGGCAGGAGGGTAAAGATGGGGTGGTGTAGCGGTGGGGATGGATTGATCTGGAGGCTGTTCAGGGTGCAGATGAGAGAGGATGCGTCCTGAGTTTGGGCAGGAGCAGACAGGTGGAGAAAGGATGAAGCTGACAGTGTCCCAGTGATATATTAGTATAAAGCACAAGTCTTGGTAGAGAGGAGTGTTAAAAACTTACAGATCTCATGGGTTTTCGGCTTAGGGTGAATTGGATCCTTGCCACTCAGTGGTCAAGGACACACACCACTGGTGCCTCATCGTGGAGGGAACAGATAAGCAGGGAAGTAGCACAGCCAATCCAATGTTGTCCCACAGCTTAGATCAGCTGCAGCAGTTCATGGCCATTGTTTAAGAGACCACCCCCTACTCCCTGCTCCCACTCACTCTACATATTTGTAGGGACAGAGCTCAGGGAACATCCAAGTGACTATGGAAGCTCTCCGATGGGAGAAGTCATCTGGTTAGAAAAGGGGAGCATCTGGAGCTCAATGGGGGTACCAACCTGCTCTTCTGGGGACTGTATGAGTTTCTCGCTGCTGCCATAACACATACCACAGACTGGATGGCTTCAACAACAGAAATGAATTCTTACTGTTCTGAAGACCAGAAATCCAAAATCAAGGTGCTGGCAGGGTTGGTTCCTTCTGAGGGCTGTGAGGACAATCTGTTCCATGCCTCTCTCCCAGTTTCTAGTGGTTCGTTGGCAATCTTTCGTGTTCTGTGGCTAGTAGACACAGCACCACAATCTCTACCTTCATCTTCACATGATCTTCTTCCTGTGTCCAAATTTCCCCTTTTTATAAGGGCACCAGTCATATTGGATTAGGGTCCACCCTAATGACCTCATCTTAATTGCATCTGCAAGGACTTAGGGTCACATTCTGCAGTACTGGGGATTGGCATTCAATATCAATGTATGAATTGGAGTTGGGGGAGACACAAGTCAACCCATAATAGGAACTACCAAATCTGCTGATCCAGCTCCCTGTCAAGCTACTAAAAGTGGGGAGGAGATGAGCCTCCATGGCCCCATCAGATCCTCCAACCATTCGCTGAGACAGAGAGTGCCAGAACCTGTGCCGGCCCCATCTCAGCTGCCCCTACTGAGTACCTGTCACCTGTGGGTACATCTCTCTTGGGCCATGGAAATGGCCAGCAGGGTTTGAAATAGTTTGAGTGCTCTTTGCCCAGAGAGTCTCTGGGCCTCCATTGAGGTTGGGCCCCTGCACTCTAGGGTAGAGGTGCCCAGGAAGCTCCAGAGGGCTTCTTGCCCACCTCGTGTCCTCCAGCTCCATTTCTGCAGGAAGAGTCTCAGTTAAAACGTCCTGGGTTGGTTGCCCTCTCGTGTTCCCACAATCCCAAGCTCTCTTGTGCAGATCAGAGCCCCCTGAATTTTCTGTTTTTGCCTGTTGGGACTGGAATGCCATAACCCTGCTGTGACTTGACTTATGACTGATGGCTGCCTCCCCGAGGGGGCTGGGTGGTTTCCTATGCTTGTCCCAAATTTCTGCAGCTTATTCCACACCACCACCCCCCACTTTAGATCAACCCCTTCCTTCTCCACGTGCTTCTACCCTCCTGGGAGTTGATGGTGGTAGTATGTATGAGAAGAGGAAGTGTCTTGGGAGGTGCGAAGAAATGATAAACTTGATTTTTGATATGTGAAATACGACATACGGAGGGGTGGACAAGATGGAGATGTACTGCAAGCATTTAGTCAGACACATGGAACTCAAGAGGGATGTCTGAGCTGAGGATCGATGTGAAGACTTGGGAATGACAGGACCTCCCAGGGAGTGTATGAGGGGCAAGGCTGGAACCTGGGCAATGTGACAGTAAGAGAGAGAGAGAAAGCAGATGCCATTTTGTTGATGCAAACCAGCTTTAACGTATATTAACTCATTTGGTCCTCACAATGAAGTTATGAGATGAAATAACTGAGTCTCATAGAGGATGTCACTTGGTTAAGCTCTCATGGCTTGTAGGTGGCAGGACCAGGTCTCCAACTCCAAGTTCAGAGCTTTTCTCACTACGTTTGTTTATTTATTCATTCAACAGTCATCGATTGAGCTCTTTTCTGTGTGTGTGCAGGATCTTGTGTTCACACCCTGGGCAGTGTAGTGTGGACCGAAGTGGGAGTGGGTTGAGAGGTGGGATGCGAAAGAGTTGGAAACCAGCCACCCTTCCCACTGTGACGGGGAAGGCAGAAAAGGAACACTAAGCAGCTACAATCATAAAGGAGCATGTACAGGAACACTGGATGCTATCCTGTAAACTTTTGTGCGCGTGGGTCCACAGACCAGCAGCGGGCCAGCAGCTGGGAGCTTAGAAGGAACGCAGAATCTCAGCCCCACCTGGACCTACTGACTCCAGATCTGCATATTAACCACATCCCCAGGTGATCCGTACGCACATTCAAATATGAAAAACTGGTACCAAATACAGACCGACCTGTGGACAGATGGAGGGGAAGAATGTGTGGTTAGTTAGGGAGGCTTGTTGGAGGAGTTCTCCAGCAATGAGATCCAGCTGTCAACTGGGAAGAAATGAGATCTTTTGCCTACAAGAGTAGTTCCCAAACTGGGCTGCAAGTTGGAATCACCTGTGGTGTTTCAAAAGCATTGACTCCTGCCTCCCCACCCCAGAAATTCTGACTTAATTGGAATAAGGCCTTGACATTGGGATTTTACAGAGCTCCCCCAGTGATTTGAATTTGCAGCCAAGCTTTCCAACCACTGGCCTCCGTCATATTTAAGATATAATGGACGGTGCCTGGGTGAGGGAACAGAGTAAACAGCGATCAGGTGATTAGGGTGCAGGACTAGAGTGAGCGTTTATGTGTGTGGAGGGTAGGGTGGGGGGCTAGGGGTGAGGCTAGGGCCTGCCACCCCTTCTGCCCCCATGTGGCTGTCCAGGGCACATTCCACAGCTTGGCCGGTCTCCTCACATGGATGCTTGGATTCTGCTTCCCCCTAGTGGTGGTTTGCAGTATGGCAAGCTGTCACTCAAGGTTTCGTGCAAGTCCAGAGTTCTTCACAAACCTAGGAGAGTGAGTCCCAAGGTGTGGTCTTGACAGGTGGGATACCCTAGGAATCGTACACAGTGAGCAGCTTGGCAGTGACTTCAGGAGTTTCTCCCTCACAGGAAAGTTCAGGGAGTTCCAGGTCACTGGCCAAAGAGCGGTCTGGCACAGAGCTGTGACTGGAGCTTAAGTGGCTTCCTGTGCTTGGGGTTTGAGGAAATTCGTCTTATCAGCCAGTGGAAAGTGCCTATGATATTGGGCATCAGAAAATGCAGAAGTATAAGGTAACAAGCTTCATAATAAACAGCAGCCACCCCTTATTCAGCTCTGTGTGGCAAGGATGTGTTTTTACTTATCACGTTTAATTCCAGGCCAAGCCTAAAAGATGTTAGGATCACCTTACAAACCTATAGCATTTAAGAAACTTGCTTAAGGTCATACAACTTGTAAGTGACAGATGCAGGATCTGAACCCAGACCGGTAGGACCACACAGTCCATCCCAGCTCCTCTCATGTCCCCTGCGGGACCCAGGAGGTCTCGCTTGCCCAAGGATTTGCACAATGACTTCAGCCAGAATCCCCGTTTGACTGTGTGTGGTCCCTCCAGATGCCTGCAGCTCCTTCGGCTCCCTATTGAGCATCGACTCCGACACTTGCTTCTGCAGGGCGGCCCCTGAAAGCCCCACGTTTGGCAGGAATATCCCCTTGCCCCATTCTGGCAGAAAGCTTCTCCCTGCAGCCAATAACCAGGGCTGGCTCAAGCCAGAGGATGAAGAGAACTCAGGAGAGAAGCAGGAAGCGTTTTAAGTTGCTGCCAGCATCTTCCTCCGAGCTGCCTACCTCCCCCTCTTCTCCCCTGAAGCTTCCTGCCCACTCGGGGCTAGCTCCTCTGCACTCTGCCCTGGTACCTTTGGTGTGGATCAGAATCACCAGGGGAGCTGGTTAGAATGCAGATTCCTAGGCTCCATCCTCAAAGATTCTGATTCAGGGGGTCACAAGTGGAGCTTGGGAATTTGCATTTTTAACAAACAACACATGCGAATTCTGATGCAGGTGGTCCTCAGAACACACTTTGAGAAGCATTCAATAGACCTGCTACTAACATCTGTGGGCCCCAGGTCAAGAGTATCAATGAAGGGCCATACTATATGTTTAAATATTTAAAAATTATAAATCAAGCTAACAAACTGTCAAATATACTTTTGTAACTGCCTGGCAAGCTAGCATTTCTGGACTCTAGAGTTCTGAGCCATAAGCACAGGGAGAGTGAAGCCCCACCCCCCACCCTCCCCGCTTCTCTTCCTGCCTCTGGCTCTGACCCTTTTTGTGCCGTGAGGAATATGCTGCTCAAGCAAGAGGACACCCAGCCTTCAAGTCTGAGCTCAGGCCGCCCTCTTCCCACCCCATAAACAGCCATGTCTTGACCACCTGTCGGGCTATGAGATGGACCTCAGGGAAGAGGCCTGCATTGGTGCTGGAAGCAGGAATTCAAGGGTTCTAGGTACTCAGATCATGACACATCCCCTTGCCTTCAGTGGCTGCCTGCACCATGGGGAGGATGCACGACCAGGGGATGACCCAAGCGGGACCCTCTAAACCAGCGCTTCTCAAACTTTAACGTGAGTAAGACTTAATTGGAATCTGAAGATTCAAATAAGTAGGTCTGGGGTAGAGACCAAGATTTCACATTCCTAACAGCCTCCCAGGGAAAGTCGATGCTGCTGGTCCACAGGCCACGCTTAGAAGAGCAAAGCTCTAAAGCAGGGTCAGAGAAGTTTCTCCACAAAGGGCCAGGGAGTGAATTTTTAGGCTCTGCAGGCCATCTGGTCTCTGAGCAACTCCTCAGCTCCGCTGCTGTAGCACAAAAGTGGCCACAGACAAAACGTAAATGAGTGAGCACGGCTTGTTCCAATAAAACTTTATTAATGGACGCTGAAATTTGAATTTCATGTAATTTTCCTGTGACACAAAATATTCCTCTTCTTTTGATTTTTTAAACCATTTTAAAATGTAAAGGTCATTCTTAGCTAACAGGCCATACAGAAACAGATAGTGGGCCAGATTTGGTCCCAAATCTCTAAAAGATGAGGGTGTCTTAACATAACCACAATACCAACATCACGCCTAAAAATAACTAACAATAATTCTTCAATATCATCAAATACCCTTTCAGTGTTCCAATTTCTAATTGCCTCATAATAGATTCTCCACTATTCTTAAATACAGAATCCCTGTCTAATGTGTCCTTTATTCACTTCCCCGTCTCCAGAGAAGCTGTCTTGCTCCCTGTAAATGTTGTCATACCACATTTCACCAATAGATGGCACTAATAACCGTGACATTTGCTAACTCCACTTGGCATTTACACAAGAGAAACATCATCTGTACACAATTTGCAATTATAGGTGAATATATGAACACAAAAACTGAACATAGCCTGTTTTCCCTGTGTAACATGCATAAAACCTTGATACATTCCAATTCTAAGGAGAAGTTATTGATGTCAAAAATTTTCAATTTGTTTTCGGTGAAGAGAGTGTGGGAAGCCCACTGCTGTGTATTGAGGTTTGACCTCAGCAATGTCAACATCTTCAGTGTTAAAGAATTGAGGCCACTTAGGTTTATATATTCTTCTGCTTAAGAAAAGAAAAGTCTGGTTGAATCTGTTTGCACAATTGATCTGTGTTAAGTACCCACTACAAATGTACTGTCTGAATTGTATTGCGTGCCTACCTCTGAGTAAAACGGTTTCTTTTCCAAACTTCCTCTAGCATGTTCTGAAGGACAAGGAGTCGGCACGCGAGGTTTGGACGGACTCTTTAAGGCCATCGAGTCGAGTCCCCTCCGCCAACAGCAGACACGATATCTTATTACGCAATCACACAGCAATCTCATGGTTTTCTTGATTATTTGCCATGTTTCTGCCAGCAATTTCCCCTTCTTCCCTCCACCCCTAGCCTGCAACAAGCAGAAACTATTAAAAATATCTAACTACTGCTAATAATTAATATTTCATTTTGAGGACACAAAACCCAAATTGTGCAGTTAATGCCCCCTTTTCTGTCCTTCCAATCTACCAGCAAACGTTTATTTGGTGCTGCTGTGGCCAAGCAAGATCATCTTCTCTTGCTCAGCTGGGTCTTTTTATTTGAGCTCACATCTCATGATTCACTAGAAAGAAATTAAGACAACTTTAGAAAACCAGCCTGCATTAAATTTCTAATGGGCAGCATATATGGCTCTTCCCAGCAGAGGACACAACAATTCAGAGAGTCAGTTGTTATCTTATCCTCCTATATTCAAATTAACACAATACTGGAACGTCCTTTCTGTTTTTAAAATCAGATCATCCAGGGCAGGCCCTAAACTTTGCTCTTGAAATTTAGTTCTCATCGGATTTATTCCATGAACAACATCCTAATAATATGTCTTCCCAGGATGTTCTGGAATATTGGGCTCTTCCTTTCCCTGCAGTGTCACTCACTGTCCCCTTGGATGCAGCCCTCTGTCTGTCTTTCTCAGGGTCTACCTGGAGTCCCTCCTCCTTTTGGTCTCACCTACCAAACCTCCCCCTACAGCAGCTTCTGACTTCACTGGGCAGTTGGGTTCCCCCTGGAAACCAGCATGCAATCATACCTGAGGCATTCACTTCCAGCAGCACCTCCAAGCATGTTCTGTGAAGTATTCATAAAGGGGGGATGTTCCATAGTCAAAAAACTTTGAGAAGCTGGGGGCCGGCTCCATGGTTAAGTTCGCGCGCTCCGCTGTGGCGGCCCAGAGTTCGGATCCTGGGCACGGACATGGCACCGCTCATCAGGCCACGTTGAGGCGGCGTCCCATATCCCACAACTAGAAGGACCTGCAACTAAGATATACAACTGTGTACAGGGGTGGGGGTTGGGGAAATAAAGCAGAAAAAAAAAAAAAGATTGGCAACAGTTGTTAGCCCAGGTACCAATCTTTAAAAAAAAAAAAAAAGCTTTCAGAAGCAATTGCTCAACTGAATTTGAATCGTTTTCTTTACTACAGGGCTTTTCAGAGCCTTTGATTTCCTAACAGGCAGTGTGAGTCCTTTAAAACAGGGAGCCAGTGTAGAGCACTTTCCAAATTGATTTCATTGAAGAGCGTCCTCTCCTGTCTAGTCGGCTCAGGCTGTTATAACAAAATGCCATGGACTGGGTGGCTTAACCAACAGACATTTATTTCCCACAATTCTGGGGGCCGAGAAGTTAACGTCAAGGTGCTGATGGTTTCGGTTCCCGGCAAGGGCCCTCTTGCTGGTTTGCAGAGGACAGCTTCCTCATTGTGTCCTCCCATGACAGAGAGAAAGGAAGCGCACCTCATCTAACCCTAACGACCTCCCACAGGCTCCATCTCCAAATATAATCACAGTGGGGGTGAGAGTTTCAACCTGTGAATTTTGAGGGGACACAAACATTCCATCCACAGCGCCCCCTTTGGTTTTTCTCACTGCGCTGTCTGTAGTGTGTTGTGTGGGATAAACCCCGGGACACATACTCCAGTGCAGGCTGTGGAGTCAGACGGCCTGAGTGGGAAAACAGACCACCTGAATTCAATCCTACCTCCACCACTTTCTTACTGTGGGACTTTGAACAAGTTTCTTGATCTCTCCTCGACCCAATTTCCTCATCTGATCAAATGGGGATAGTACTGGTACCTACGTCCTAGGATTGTTGTGAGGATTAAATGAGTCAATACAGAGTAAACACTCAAGAAATGTTAGTTATCATCGTGAAATGTTATTATCGACAATGAATTATATAATTAAACAATTTATCATATCAGTTATTAATAAACATTCATAATTAGTAATGCCTATTAGATGGCAAGATTTCATTTCGGTTTAGGTTGAATATTGGATTTTACCATTGGGTCAGGGTCAAGCCTCTCTTTTAGATCTCAGGTTTCTAGAGGGCAATGTAGCACTGAAAGAAACAGCAAGAGGAGACGTCACAGCATGTGCCAGGAATCTGAAGTGGTATGACTGGGTTTAAGGGAGAAGGGGCCGCTGGTCTCACTGCCAAGGCTCCGTGCCAACCACCACAGCCCTGGCAGGAAGTGGAGCTGTGATTTGCAGAGGACAGACTGGCCACGCGATGAGGGCGGCAGGCCTGCCCATCACCCTCTGCTCTGTGCAGACACATTCGTACTCACAGTCAATAATACTGCTGTTGGCGTCATCTTTGAACGTGCATAGCAATTACACACTCATATCTACCTTACCCAATAGTCCTAGAACACTGAAACGTCAACACAAATGTCCCCCCTGAAATTTCAAGGGTGTAAGGGGTCCCTTTATGTAACAAGGCAAGCCATTAGTGCCAGCCGGGAAATCCAAGTGTTTAAAACCTCTTCAGCATTTTTGTAGCCAAAGAGTAAGTTGCCAAACGTTTTTCTCTCAAAAGAAAGCAGGCCACTGAATGAATGCTAGACGGAGGAATTCTGCAAAAAATTGAAAAAGAGAAGGGAAGGGATGTCCTAAGAAAATTAAAATGATGTTGAATTTAAATTGAGATGATATTGAACTTGAATATATTCACAAAACCACACAAAGAGGGAAATCGAGTACAAGCTGATGTTTAAAAGCCAACCAAGAGAAAATTTTACAATCGATTAACTTCTGGATGTAGAAAACAAAAACAGAGATTCTTTGTTAGCGATCCTTAGAACACTCCAAGAATTACGGAGTCAGGCTTTTTCTGAGAAATTATCTAAAAGGTCAAAGTCATGGTCCGAGGCAAGTACATCTCTGGAACTCACAGTCCAGCTCTCATCTCCTAGCGTCATCAGCATCTCCCCCGCCCCCACCCTGTTATTATTTTTTTTGAAATCTCACAGGATCCGCAATGCCAATCTCCAGATCCTCATTACTTTCGATGTTCCTCAAGTGGAATCAGAGAAGAGAATGTTCCAAAGAGAATTTAAGCTTCCAGTACAAGCATGTACACAATATGTGCATGAGTGATACAATTTTCCCCCTTATTAAAAAATTAATTGTGATAAAATAATCATAATGAAATTTACCACCTTAACTATTTTTGTGGGGTTTTTTTATTGTAGTAAAAAACATGTAACACAAAACTTGCCATCTTAACCATTTTTAAGTGTGCAGTCCAGCAGTGATAAGTACATTCCCATTGTCATGCAACCAATCGCCAGAACTCCTTTCACCTTGCAAAATTGAAATTCTATACCTGTTACACAATAGCTCCCCATTCACCCTCCCCCCAGCCCCGGGCAACTGCCATTCTACTTTCTGTCTCCATGATTCTGACTATTCTAGGTACCTCCTAGAAGCAAAACCACACAGTATTTCACTTTTTGTGACTGGTTTATTTCACGTATTTTCCTCAAGGTTCATGCATGTGGTAGTATGTGTCACAATTTCCTTCCTTTTTAAGGCTGAATTATGCTCTATTGTACATGTATATACTGAATTTTGTTGATCCACTCATCTGTCAATGGACCAGGTGATACATTTTAACATGTCTGTGGAAATGTGTGGTGTCTTTCTTTAAAGGGTTTCACAAATCATGATCAGCAGCAATTATTAAGCACCTTTTTATTAGTGCCTCTCTGACGGGCACTGAAAATAGACAGGATCTGAGTGATTTAGGCTGCAGTGCAACACGCAGGGAGACAGACAGACAGACAGACACTGATGGAGACCTAACCAGCCCTGCTGCCCGTGGAGGCGGAGGGTTCCCAGGAAGGCTAGAGAGTCAGGGAGGGAAATTGCCAAAGGGGCAGCGATTGGAATCAGCCGCAGGAGCCACAACATTGAATGTGCATCTTGGAAGGCACTGACAAAGCATGCCTGAAGCCTAGGAAAGGAATTTAACATTAAAGTTCCGCTACGCCAGCTATCTCCGCATCCACCCACCATTCATTCATTGACTGCCTACAATGTGCTAGGCACTCTTCTAGAATCTGAGGATACATCAGTAAATAAAACCCACAAGATCCTCATTCTCATGGAGTCTACATTCTAGAGGGTTGGGGAGACACACAATAAAAAAATAAATGAATAGGGTATTTGAGGCAATGATGAGAAGTGTGGAGGCAATAAAATGGCATAATGAAGAGTGAGTGAGGGGATGGGTGCTGCTTAAGAATAGGAGGTTAGAGGAAGCCTCTGTGAGGAGCAACCATTTGGTTTGAAGCCTGAATGGCTCAAAGGGGTTACCATGCAATGATCAAGGAAGAGAGCATAACTTGAAGAGGAAACAGCAAATGCAGAGGCCTGGAATGGGACCCAATGTGGTGTGTTCGAGGCAAGTGTGGCTGGAGTACAGTGCGTGAGGGAGGAATGGAAGGATAACAGGGGCCAGTTCATGTACAGCTCATAGTGAAGTACGGAAGGATGCTTAATTAATGTGTGGAGGAAGTGAAAGGAGGGCATCTCTGGCAAGTGGAGGAAGTATGCACAGAGAGAAGCATTGCTTGTTCAGGAACAGGAGTAATTGCTGTGAATGGGGTCAAGGATGACTGATGATCAATGAGAGACAAAGCTGGATAGTTAGGTTGGGACAAGCCTATGAAATGCCTATAAAAAGCTAAGCAAGGGATCTGAACTTTATCCAGCTAATGATGGGGAGCCATTAAAGGTTTTTAATTAAAAGAATAATCCTATTTTTGTTTTAAAAATGAGCTTGCAGCTGGGATGGGTTGGAATAAGGGAGAGACATCACCCTGCCAAGAAACCAGGAGAACCAAACTGAGCCAAGGGATAAGATGAAGTGGAGAGGAGGTGGCATGGGAGGCAGACACTATCAAGGGCATATTTACTTGATCTTCTTGAGGAATTGACCTTTTATCATTATGAAATGACCCCAGTCATCTCTGGTAATTCTCCTTGTCTTGAATTCGTCTTTGTCTGAAATCAATATGGCTACCCTAGCTTTCTTATGATTAGTGTTGCATGAATATCTTTTTCCATATTTCTACTTTCAATTTGTCTGTGTATTTATATTTAAAGTGAATCTCTTATAAACAGCATATAATTGAGTCTTGCTTTGTTTAAAATCCAGTGTAATAATCTCTGACTTTAATTGAAATGTTTGGTCCATTTACATTTAATTTAATCATGGATATGGTTGGGTGTAAGTCTACATTGTGCTGGAGTTTTCTCTATTTGTGCTATCTGTTTTTTGTTCCTCCTTTCTCATCTTCTTTTCAGTTAACTGAATAAATTTTAGTATCCCATTCTATTGTCTCTACTGAGTTTTTAGCGATACCTCTTGGTATTTTTTTAATAGCTGTTCTAGGGATTACAATATACATTCTTAACTTATCACAGTCTTCTTTGAATTTATATCACTTAATGTAAGAACTTTACAACAGCAGTGCTCCATTTACATCCCTCCCCCCATCCTTTGTGCTATAGTATTTTACTTCTGCACATGTTATAAAGGATAGATTTACTCGGTACTCATTAGATTTCAGAGGTGAGGGAAAAGGAAGAGTTTAGCTCAACTTCTAGGTTCCTGACTTGGGCACATTGTCTACAATTCATCTAGAAAAAGGAGCTTAAAAAAGTCATCAATATGAGAGTACAAATGAGATCATAATTATGTAATACTTCAAATCTCAATGTTCTGTCCTCCCCACCTACTGGATTACAGGAAGTCTAGTCTTTTGGGCTTTTGGGCTTTCTTTTCTCTCAAATGTCTGAGAAGCCCCAGGGAGTGGTTATGTGAATCTGTGAATCAGACCAGTCCCTGTTTCTCCAGAAATTTTCCCCAGATGCTCACAGTGTGGAACAGCTTAGGAATGTGTTTTAAGTGAGGGGGTACATACCCTCCCAGTGCATTATGCTCAGTAACAGGGGACTCTCAACAAGTTTCTGGAGCCTCCACTCACAACAATCATATGAATGATTAAAAGGGTGGGAGGTAAAACTCAGAGTTTCAATGGGTTCCCAGTGCTCACCCAAGCATACTGGCTTCTTGTGGGCCTCATCCTGTGGTGGGGTTGAACTTGTTGAAATACTTCCTGTCCAGGTCAGTCAGGAGAAATAGACTCACAGATGGAGCTTGCCTTGGACCTGTATCTTGGTTATTTCTCCAAAGAAAATATCTACTAAGCAACTAAATATGTTGATCTCAGGATGGAAGTGAGAGCCGAATGTATAGATTTGCACAGAGGTGATAATAGAAGCCACAGGAGTGGATGTGTTCACCAAAGGGGAGAATGTAAAGGATGAAAAATAGAGGGCCAAAGACCAGACCACAGGAAGTGGCCCATGTTGGGGGTTAAGAAGCTTTAATAAAAATACAGACACAAGATTCTAAAGAATGTATTTTCATATAAAGCCAAAGAAAAGGATGCTGTAAAAAGGAATGATTACGGATGCTACGTGGAAAATGCATAACTTAAAATATATCGTGGATCTGAAAATTAGGAAACCATTTGAAGTGGAGAAAGATTGTCAAGAAAACCAATATAGTAAGCAAAGATTGTTACTGAAGAATTTCGGCAGCTAAAGGAGAGAGAGAAATAGTTTAGAAGGAGGAATAGGGACTTCTGGTTCCTGGTTCACATGTAAGGAACTTGGAAGTCATCACTCTGTCTAATAACAAAAAGCTGAATATACTGAAAAATCAACAACTCATCTTGGATCCATGAGAGAGGGGAAGACACAAGGCCAATTCTGTGTCCTCCGAGCTTGGAGAGGCAGACAGGTGAATACGGGGAGTCCCGGCTTACTGGGGGAGAGATTCAACAGGGGAAACTGCCTCGGGAACCAGCGCCTGGGGAGGAGAACCAGAACTGTGACAAACTGCTGGAGGCTCCCTGCAGACACGTCTGAGAGTTAAAAACTCCAGGGGGACCCAGTTATAACGGGCCCCTGCAACACTGTGACTTTTACCTCTAGGAGTTCAACTACATGCCCACAGTAAATATCAGAGAAAAGTCTGCTCCTGCTTCCAGTAGCGGGGAGGGGGAAAGGAACCATTTTGAAATAGACCAGAGCACTTAGTTCTTCTTAACGAGGTCTGCCCTCAGGACAAACTAGTTAAGCAGAGCCTAACCTGCTGGGGTATTATCAGAAAAGGGAATAGAGTGAAGCGTATATTTTAAGATATAGAAGACCATATATGGGCATACTTATTGGCAGAAAAGAAGGACTATTCTCTTCTCTCTGCCTCTAGTTTTAATTGTCCCACAAATCCTCCACAAGAAACACTAATCACGTTTACCAGAATACAATATGACCTCTACGCATTCCTTGAAAGCATCCATTTGTTTATCGGCATAGGTCACCATTGCATATTATTACACTGGAAATTCTCATCATTTCAAGGCACTAAAAATGTAAAATCAGATCTTCCAGTTCTATTTCTCTGGAAATTTCACAGAGCCTCTAGTTTTAAAAAGCAGGCATTGTTGTAGCTACATGGTTCAATCATTGCTCAGATGCAGAGAGTCATATGCAAGGGATATCTTGCAATGGTTCCAGTGAGGTCTTGGCTGTTGAATGATTCACTTTCTTCAGTGCAGTTACTATGAGGTAACTCTCATTAGTACAAATACTATGGTCTTTGGAAGTTGATTTTGGTTCCAACCCAGGCCAACAGTCTCTTTGTGGCTTATCTGAAGGATATTTTTGGCTCCATGAGAGAAGACAACACGGCTGTTGGCAGCAGGAGAAGCAAGTACAATTCAAAAGCTCTCATCTGTTTGTTGGATTACTGCCACAACATACTAAATGCACTAATGAGGGAGATGGGCAAAGCAGATGTTTGCAAAGTGAGGTTGACCTGTACTAATGCTTGAATGAAATAAAATAGACCCATTCGTAATTTGCTTGTGGCAAGGCCCCTTCTTTTAAGGCCCTGTCTTAAAAAGGGGACTAATTAGTCCTTGGTAGGGTAAGCATAGGGAATTCAGCCTCATTGCCTAGTGTCTCAAAGGGTGTTCTCTGCTGCTAGCCAGCCTGGGGGTCTCTGCAGCTGCTGACACTAGTGTGTGTGTGTGTTCATGTGTGTGTGTGTGTTTGTATGTGGAGAGCCCTGGAAAATGATAGGATAATCTCTGTCCTTCCCCCCAAGTTCCTCCTGTCACATCAACCTTCCTTTTCGAAACACAGTGAATTATGATGGAGTTGTCTCCAGAAGGGTCAGGTAGATCTCAAAATAAGTGCCCAGTGTAGGAAGAACAAAAGCTGGAATTTCATCCTTGAGGACTCGGGCCTCCAGAAGGAAGGGTATCCCCCATGGAGGCGTCTTTCTCCCACCTGATCATTTTTCTTTTTTGGTGAGGAAGATTGTTGCTGATCTAACGTCTGTTGCCAATCTTCCTTTCTTACTTGAGGAAGATTGGCCCTGAGCTAAAATCTGTGCCAGTCTTCCTCTATTTTGTCTGTAGGGTGCCGCCACAGCATGGCTTGATAAGCAGTGTGTAGGTCCACGTCCTGGAACTGAACCCATGAACCCTGGGCTGCTGAAGCGGAGTGTATGAATTTAACCACTATGCCACCAGGCTGGTCCCACACCTGATCTTTCTTGAGCCCTCTCCCAGTGTTCGTCCTGTTTTTGAGATCTCAGGTTTTAAATCCCCTCTGCTGCCTCTCTCCTCAGGAGAACTTACTCCCTCTGCCTCTGGGGGAAGTTCTGCCTTCTCAGTCCCTTCTGGTGTCTGCAAACCCCAGTGTCTCAAGCCTCACTAATGGTGGCCCTTCTCTGCTCAATAAAGGAGAAAGTAGACCTGGTCCCGTCTGTGAGGACAAGGATCGGTGGGCCAGGTTCAGTTCTGTCTCCCCAGCAGCACAAGCTGATTACTTTACTATTTTATCCAGAAACAAGAATCTCCTGCTAAAGTGAACATTTTTTTTGAGGCAAAGAAATATTGTTTTCTTATCAGTTGGCCCACGGGAACTCACATTTCCTTTCCACACCAGACAGCAGGCATTGAGATAGCTCCATTGTCATACTCTCTCTCAGTGCCGCCATCTTTCTTCATACCTCAGAGGCATTCGGCCCTCAGCCCGTCCAGCGCTCAGCAACATTCTAATAAGAGACGATCAATAGCCTCATCTTGATGAGAGACAGGGACTGGGTTACGCCTACTTTGTAAGATCCCTGGAGGAACCAGGTAACATCCCCTCTCTCCCCAAAAAGGAGATGCAGGGAAAAGGAGAGTTGCCATCCCACAAAATCAGCATCCCCCAGAAGGTGTCCTCCCTTCTCTCTCCCTGTCCTCTTCTCACATGGATGTGGGAGGAGGAGCTCTGGGGCAGCAGAGCTCTTGAAGTGAAGATTTTCGGCAGGCCATGAGGAATGGGGGCAGGTCTGAAGAGAGAGCGGCATCTACTTAGCTCCTTATTTTCTCCCTGTGGGCCCTTGGAACTGATGCTACCCTATCACAGTGCTTTCAAAGCCTCAACACAGTGTTAGAATTATCCCAATGATCACAACTTTTCATGGAAATTAGAAACAAGTATAGAAAGATATATTTGCCTTTGAAAACACCAAGTTTCTCTGTTGGAAAAAAATATTGCATTGACTCAGTTGTGAATTTTAGCTGTTATCCTAGTTTCCTGCCACCTTCCATGGATAAACATTTTTGAGTTGAGGGAAGAGTGGGTTTGAGGTCCCAGTTAAATTCTACCCCCTTAGTTTTCACATCCTTTTCTACTTCAGCAAGGAGTGTGGTGCAGGGGGAGATGTGTGGTCTTATAAGGGAATAGACCAGATTGAATCCAGACCAGCCACTGAGAAGGCATGACTCTGAGACTGTCATCTGAACCTCTAAGTTTCAGCTTCGTTGTTGGTGATTATTTTTATTTTTATTTTTTTAGGGATAAATCTTCTTCATAGAGTTCTTCTTCTTCATCATCTTTGAGGATGATGGGAAATTATGTGTGTAAAGCACCTAGTGCATACAGAACTCACAAGTGTTCATCAGCTTGCTCCCCCACTTCCTAGCCTTCTGTACCGTTCACATTATTCCTCTGAAGCTACCTGACCTAAGGCCTCCATTAATGTACTTGTGGCCAATACCAGCCTTTCCTTCACTCTAAATTTCTTCTCTGCATCAATACTGTTGGTAAGATAATCACCATGAAATGTTTCATCTTTGTCTTTCCAGCCCTTACATTTTGGAGCCCCATGATAAACCCAAGTCCATATTACTCCCCGTATTATATTACATATTATATAATATATTATATTATATATATTATATATATATATCCTGCATCATATGTAACCCCCAATTCTCAGACTACCTGCCCCAGCTACAAGGAAATTTAAGTCCATGGCAAACAATTATGCAAACATGATGAAGAAAGGGCAGCAAGACAGATGAAATAACTTACAAAGGAATCCCTATAAAGCTTTCAGAAGATTTCTCAGCAGAAACCTTACAGGCTAGGAGGGATTGGGATGATATATCCAAAATTCTGAAAGACAAAAACTTTCAGCCAAGAATACTCTATGCAGTGAAAATATCCTTCAAATATGATGGAGAAATAAAAACTTTCCCAGATAAATAAGAACTGAGGGAGTTCATTGCCACAAGACGCTCCCCCTACAAGAAGTGATCAAGAAGGCCCTAATACCTGGAAAAAAGAAAGAAAGTGGTTACAAAGCCTTGAGCAAGGAGATAAACAGGCAGACAAAGTCACAAAACTGCAGCTTTCTATCAGGACAGGTTAGCCAACATTTAATTATAACATCAAAGATAAAGGGAAGGAAAACATCAAAAATAACTATAATCTGGTCATTTTAACCACAAACTCACAAAACAAAATGGAATAAGTTGTGAACAACAATAACTTAGAAAGGGAAGAGGAGAGGGATGGAAGCTGCTTAGACTAAGGAAATAAGAGGCTATCAGAAAATGGACTATCTCATCTACAAGATTTTTTATATGAATCTCATGGTAACCACTAAACAAATAATCAGAGCAGAGACACAAATGATAAATAAAGAGAAAACTGAGAAAACCATCACAGAGAGCTCCAAACTGAATTGACAGTCCAAAATACATGGGACAAGAAACAAGGGAAGTATAGAACAACTAGAAAACAAGTGATAAAATAGCAACATTAAGCCCTCATACATCAATAATCACTCTAAATGTAAATTGATTGAATTCCCCAATCAAAAGACACAGAGTGGCTGGATGGATTAAAAGGCAAGAGCCAGCAATATGCTGCCTCCAGGAAACACATCTCAGCTCTAAAGATAAACACAGGCTCAGAGTGAATGGATAGAAGACGATACTTCAAGCTAATGGCAAACAAATGAAAGCAGGTGTTGGCATACTTATATCAGACAAAGTAGACTTCAAGATTTAAAAAAAAGGCAATGAGAGACAAAGAAAATCAGTATATAATGATAAAAGGGATAATCCATCAAGAAGACATAACACTTATAAATATATATGCACCCAATACAGGAGCACCAAAGTACATAAAGCAACTATTAACAAACCTAAAAGGAGATATTAACAACAACACAATAATAGTGGGGGACCTTAATACCCCACTTACATCAATGGATAGATCATCCATACAGAAAGTCAACAAGGAAATAGTGGAATTAAATGAAAAACTAACCAGAGAGACTTAATAAATATACGTAGAACACTTCATCCAAAAATAGCAGATACACATTCTTCTCAACTACATATGGCACATTCTCAAGGATAGACCACACATTGGGAAACAAGGCAAGCCTCAATAAATTTAAGAATATTTAACCATAATGCTCTGAAACTAAAAATCAACTACAAGAAAAAAGCTGAGAAAGTGACAAACGTGGAGACCAAACAACATGCTACTGAACAACCAATGGATCATTGAAGAAATTAAAGGAGAAACAAAAAAATATCAGGAGACAAATGAAAATGAAAACACACCATATCAACTCGTATGGGATGCACCAAATGCAGTCCTAAGAGGGAAATTATAGCAATACAGGCCCACCTTAACAAACAAGAAAAATCTCAAATAAGCAATCTTAAACTACACCTAACAAAATTAGAAAAAGAAGAACTAACATAGCCCAAAGTCAGCAGAAAGAGGGAAATCATAAAAATTAGAGCAGAAGGGGCCAGCCCAGTGGCGCAGTGGTTAAGTGCACACATTCCACTTTGGCAGCCCGAGGTTCTCCACTTTGGATCCCGGGTACGGACATGGCACCACTTGGCAAGGCATGCTGTGGCAGGTGTCCCACAAATAAAGTAGAGGAAGATGGGCACGGACGTTAGCTCAGGGCCAGTCTTCCTCAGCAAAAAGAGGAGGATTGGCAGCAGATGTTAGCTCAGGGCTGATCTTCCTCAAAACAAAACAAAAAAAAAAACTAGAGCAGAAATAAGTGAAATTGAAACCAAAAAATAGTAGAAAGGATCAAAGAATGTAAGAGCTGGTTCTTGAGAAGATAAACAAAATTGACAAACCCTTAGCCAGACTTACTAAGAAAAAAAGAGAGAAGGTTCAAATAAATAAAATCAGAAATGAAAGAGGAGAAATTACTACAGTTACCACAGAAATACAAAGGATTATAAGAGAATACTATGAAAAACTATATGCCAAAAAATTGTACAATCTAGAATAAATGGATAAATTCTTAGACTCATACAACCTCCCAAAACTGAATCAAGAAGAAATAGAGAAACTGAACAGACAAATCACAAGTAAAGAGATTGAAACAGTAATCAAAAACCTCCCAAAAAATAAAAGTACAGGACTAGATGGCTTCTCTGGAGCCATCTACCAAACATTTGAATTCTACCAAACATTCAAAGAAGATTTAATACCCATCCTTTTCAAACTATTCCAAAAAGTTGAAGAAAACAGAACAGTTCCTAACACATTTTACAAGGCAAACATCACCCTGATCCCAAAGTCAGATAAGGACAACACAAAGAAGGAAAGTTATAGGCCAATAATGCTGATGAACATAGATGCAAAAATCCTCAGCAAAATATTGGCAAACTGAATACAGCAATACATCAAAGGGATCATACACCATGATCAAATGGGATTTATACCAGGGATGCAGGGATGGTTCAACATCCATAAATCAATCAATGTGATACACCACATTAACAAAATGAGCAATAAAAACCAGACGATCATCTCCATAGATGCAGAAAAAGCATTTGACAAGATTCAACATCTATTTATGATAAAAACTCTCAATAAAATGGGTATAGAGGGAAAATACCTCAACATAATACAGGCCATATAGGACAAACCCACAGCCAATATCATACTTAATGTGGAAAACCTGAAAGCCATCCCTCTAAGAACAGGGTGCCCACTCTCGCCACTCTTATTCAACATAGTATTGGAGGTTTTGGCCAAAACAATTAGGCAAGAAAAAGAAATAAAAAGTATCCAAATTGGCAATGAAGAAATGAAACTCTCACTCTTTGCAGATGGCGTGATTTTATATACAGAAAACCCTAAAGAATCCATCGGAACACTATTAGAAATACTCAACGACTATAGGAAAGTTGCAGGATACAAAACCAACTTACAAAAATCAGTTGCATGTCTATACTTGAATAACGAACTAACAGAAAGAGAACTCAAGAACACAATCCCATTTACAATCGCAACAAAAAAAATAAAATATCTAGGAATAAATTTAACCAAGGAAGTGAAAGACCTATACAATGAAAACTATAAGACATTATTGAAAGAAATCAATGCTGACATAAAGAAATGGAAAGATATTCCATGCACATGGATTGGAAAAATAAATATAGTTAAAATGTCCATACTACGTAAAGCAATCTACAGATTCAACGCAATCCCAATCAGAATCCCAATGACATTCTTCACAGAAATAGAGCAAAGAATCCTAAAATTCGTATGGGGCAATAAAAGACCCCGAATAGCTAAAACAATCCTGAGAAAAAAAGAACAAAACTGGAGGCATCACAATCCCTGACTTGAAAATATACTACAAAGCTATAGTAATCAAAATAGCACAGTACTTGTACAAAAACAGGCACACAGATCAATGGAACAGAATTGAAAGCCCAGAAATAAAACTACACATCTATGGACAGCATATCTTCAACAAAGGAGCTAAGAACATACAATGGAGAAAGGAAAGTCTCTTCAATAAATGGTGCTGGGAAAACTGGACAGCCATATGCAAAATAATGAAAGTAGACCATTATCTTGCATCATACACAAAAATTAACTCAAAATGGATCAAAGACTTGACAGTAAGATGTGAAAGCATAAATCTCCTAGAAGAAAATATAGACAGGACACTCTTTGACATCAGTCTTAGAAGGATCTTTTTGAATACTAAGTCAACTCAGGCAAGGGAAGCAAAAGAAAGAATAAATGAGTGGGAGTTCATCAGACATAAGAGCTTCTGGAAGGCAAAGGAAACCAGGAACAAAACAAAAAGACAACCTCCCAGCTGGGAGACAATATTTGCAAATCATATATTCAACAAGGGGTTAATCTTCATAATATATAAAGAACTCACACAACTCGACAACAAAAAACAAACAACCCAGTCAAAAAATGGACAGATGATATGAACAGACATTTTTCCAAAGAAGATACACAGATGACCAGCAGGCACACGAAAAGATGTTCAACATCACAAATCATGAGGGAAATGCAAATCAAAACTATAGTAAGATATCACCTTATACCCATTAGAATGTCTATAATCGCCAAGATAAAAAATAACAAGTGTTGGAGAGGGTGTGGAGAAAAGGGAACCCTCATATGCTGCTGGTGGGAGTGCAAACTGGTGCAGCCACTATGGAAAACAGTATTGAGATTTCTCAAAAAATTAAAAATAGAAATACCATATGACCCAGCTATCCCACTACTGGGTATTTGTCCAAAGAACTTGAAGTCAACAATTCAAAGAGACTTATGCACCCCTAAGGTCGTTGCAGCATTATTCAATAGCCAAGACGTAGATGCAACCCAAGTACCCATTGACAGATGATTGGATAAAGAAGATGTGGTATATGTATACAATGGAATACTACTACCCATAAAAAAGACAAAATCATCCCATTCACAACAACATGGACGCCCCCTGAGGGTATGATGTTAAGCAAGATAAGCCAGACAGAGAAAGACAAACACTGTATGATTTCACTCATATGTGGAAGATAAACTAACACATGGACAAAGAGAACAGATTAGTGGTTACCAGAGGGGAGGGGTTTTGGGAGTGGGTATAAGGGGTAAAGGGGCACATTTATATGGTGACTGACAAATAATAATGTACAACTGAAATTTCACAATGTTATAAACTATTATGACCTCAATAAAAAGTTTTAAGAAAATTTTAATTCAGAAACTCATATGATACAAAGCTCTAAGCAACTCTTCTTTCACCTAAAGATATAAAGTGATTCCACTACCCTCTAGATATTTTTCCTGTTGATGCCCAGGTTACTCACTCATGCTCCTTGAAGGTCATTGGTGGTTTCCTTCCACTCTTGTCTTTGTTGCTCCACCTCTGACTCCTTACTCTGTTTCTCCTGCCCTCTCCAGTCATCTCCTCTCTCTTCCTCACATACAACGACCATAATAGCTCCCTGAATGTAAAACACCTATCTTCCAGGTGTGCCGGTAAATGTTTAACAACTGTTGGGTGGAGTGAGAATGGGGGCTGATTTGTAGCATTTGGTCGATTTCTGTGGTGTAAATACTCCCATTTTAGCAGATTGCAATCTACGGACATGTCAATGGCCTCCCAAAACTCCTAGAATTTTAACATTGGGAAAGCTCTCCTAAGCCTTTGCGTGTGGGTTCCACCACATCGCTGCTTCTGAGATGGAGATGAGTCACCCTGAATGTGGCAGTGTTCCTTCTCTTTCCCCGGGTGGGGACAACTGGAATGAAATGGATAGTCTAACTTACAAGCAAGGACCTTTCTCAAGGGATAAAATTTGGAAATTTCTACCTCTGAGTTTTGCTTAGCCAATCTTCCCTTTCCTTGTCAATGCACGTATTCCCTATCCTCCTGACCCCCCTGAGCACACTGTAATGTTAATGAATTCCTTCCTCACGTTGCCATTTTGCAGACCTTTGTATTTTGCACAAAGACACTAGCTCTTTGTGTTGGCCACTATTAGAGAATGTTTGTTCTCTGTTTTCCCAGGTTAATAGTAAACTTCTTAAGGGTAAGGATCTTATCTCTACACACAATTGATTCTTGAACATTTGCTTGCCAGGCTATTTGTCAAGCCCTTTCCCGAGTTGCCTTACCCTAATCTTTACTAGGCCCTGCATTTTAATAATTATTTTTATGATTTAATATTTTATATATATATTCTCTTTTATATACTATGAAACTTTAACTACTTTGTAATCATGTAAAATGTCTTTGCACAGTAAAGAAATCTTTCATATTGGTAAATTCATGCATTGTGTTGCTAGGAAACTAAAGTGATAGGAAATGCTGGTTCATTGGAGACTTACCTCTGTTCCTGACTGCCTTGCCACCTGAGGCAAGGTATCCAGGCCTCAGGCCTCCTCCAAGTATAAAACAAGGGTGATGAGAAGGTTTCCAGGAGGTAGAAAAGGCTGTGTCAGCCACAAAATGTAAAGCAGTTGAACTCTAATGAAAAAGTATCCTATGGGTATGATGCATTTAACAAGCACAAGAATTTTAGAGAAAATAAAACACTTTGCACTGCAGGGGTTATTTTCTAAAGCTCAAAGGTTCTTGGAACATCTACAGGGTTTAGGACTTGACAACCAGTTTTGCAAGAACCTTGTCCAATCTTTTCATACATCCAAAAAGTCAGTCAGCTGTGATAACCAAAAACAGCATTAAGTAAAGTGAGATACTATAAATACAGAATAGTATCATTTGTCCAAGCCATTGTGGGATTTTCTTTAGGCAAAAGAAGAAAAACCTATGATAGAATGGCAAAGACCAAAAGGAAAGAGAAAAACAAAAATGCCTGAAACAGGGAGACCTTTCAAACCTGTGTCTGTTTATTAATAGAAACAAGAGTTGAGAAACTGTGTGATACAAAGGGAACTGGTTTCACAGAGTAGCATTCTTTCATGCAAGACTTTTCTGCAGTAGGCATAGGTGAGAGAAAGAGACGAGGATTCCCCTCAGTGGTGTTTCAGACCCAGGCCAACGGCAGAACTAGGAAAAGCCATTTAATGTACAGATTCTCTTCCTTCTTTCCTCCTTCCCTCCCTCCCTCCCTCCTTTTCTCTCTTCCTTCCTTCCTTTCTCTCTTTCTTTCTCCCCTCCTTTCTTTCTTTCTCCCTTCCTTCCTTTCTTTCCTTCTTTCCTTCTTTCCTTCCTTGTTCCTTCCTTTCTCTCTCTCTGTCTCTTTCTTTTTCCTTTCCTTTCTTTATTTCTCCCTTTCTTTCTCCTTTCCTTCCTTCTTTCCTTCGTTCCTTCCTTCCTTTCTTCCTTTCTTTCTTCCTTTCTCTCTTCCTCTCTCTCTCTTTCTATGCCTCCCTCCCTTCTTTCTTTCCTTCCTTCCTTCACGTAAATGAGAGCAACGTGTTTGGCCACCCATCACAAGGCTTGGAAGGGAGAGATGGACAAACACAGCATGTTGAATGTTTTAACTCCTTTTGAGGTAGATGATCTCACTCAAGGACAATAGCTTAGTCTCTGCCACACTGTTTGATGTCCTGAGAATTTCCCAGGGCCACAGGGCAGCTGCAGCCCTGCACCACCCACTCCCAGACACCTGATACCATCTTCTCTCTGCCACCCCCACCACCTGTGCTTTCAGGTGAGCTGGGAGATGGGGCTTCTGTGTCTGGACTTTCACGCCCCCATGGGCTTACTTGGGAGAATGGACTGAACCAGAATGCAGAAACTCCAGCTTTCCACACACAGGAAGTGCCTGAAGTTTTTTACCAATCCATGGTAAACATTCAATAAATGCTTTATTAACTTGAATCTGGAAATTTCCTGCTATTGTAGAATGACCCTTGTAAGCCAAAGTCAAGAGCTTCTGCATTCTTCATTACTCAATAAATATTTGAGTACCCACTATCTGCCAGGCACTGTGCTGGGCAGTGGACTCAGGGATGAGGGAGAAATTTTACATTTTACATAACAAAAGGCAAGACATGCTCTATACTGAAGGAAAGCTTTTTTCCAATTAACATAAAGACTAAAAATCACGTCACTTGAGGAGTCCAAACTGCAAACTCATTCCACTCCATACTGTACGACACCCTTCTAACTCATGTTACACTTCAGCCCTTTCTCCTTCCACACTTTCCTCACGCAACATCCTATGTCCTTCTTGGCCTTCTGGATTTTAAAAGCAGTAAACAGAGTTTTTTCCTGAAACAAGGAAATAATTTTTTTAATTTAGGAAAACTGAGAAAAGGGAAAGGCTGTGCCAAAGTAAACCCTTGGAGGTGGAATGAGCTCTTAATGTTCATTCATAAATATTTTTTGAAAACTTACTATATTGATAAGAATTGGGCTAGGGTGGAAATAGACCCTCTCTTGTAAATCTTACATTCTTATTTCTTTCTATAAGCTTTAGAGATAAACAGAACAATAAATGTACAAACAAATACACACTATTATAGCTTCTCATGGGTGCCATGAAGAAAATAAGCAGTCAGGTGTGGCAGAATAATGCAGTGGCATGCTGAAGCCAACTGACATCAGCTCACAAGACCTCATTGCTACATTTCAGAAATTTTGCCAGCTCTCAGACTTCATGGTAGCTTGAAATTGGCTTTGATAGTGTATTTATACCAGAGAAATAAGCAAACACTAGCAATCAGAGATTCTCTTCCTTCCCCGAAGAGCCGGTTGTTAAACATTTACCAGCACATCACTGACAAGGGGGAGAGGAATTGGGCTATTTTTAAATGCAGGGTGATGGGAAGGGCCCTGTCTAAGGAGATAACGTTTAAACAGAGACTCAAAGTTTGAAAATAGTCAAGTTAAGTGTTTCAGACAGAAGGTTTAAGAAGTGCAGAGGCAGTAAGGTGACCTGAGGGTCAGCAGCTGAGGGTGGTTAGAGAGCTGTGAGTGAGAGAGAGAGAGGCTAAGAAGAGCCATGGATCAGATAATATGAGGCTTTGTAAACCAAGGCAAAGCATTCAGCTGTTCTTTCAAGAGAAAGGGAAAGCCATTGAAGAGTTTTAAGCAGGTAAGGGGCATATGTGACATGATTTGATTTTTATGTTAAGAGGCTCACTCTGGTTACTATGTAGAGGATGAGTTTTAAGGCAACGGGGCAAGTGTGGAGGCCATTGCATTGTCTCAGGTGTGAGGTGGTGTCACATGGACTCATGGGTGTGGCACTGAAGACGGAAAGGAGTAGACAGATTCGAGATACCCTATGGAGGAAGAGCTGGCAAGACACTTGGCTGCCACTTGCAATCATTACTAGTATTTTTTGAGAAAGAAAAATGTTACACGCAAGAAGACTACTTTTTGCGGCATGAATGTGAGTCTTTCCACTGCATGAAGTGAGGCCCCAAGTCTGCATCCCTAGGGAAGAGAAACTGGAGTAATCGAAAAGCCTTAGGTTAACCTCAGAGCTTGCCTTTTGTTTGTCCAACACCCAGCTTTCTCCTTCTGATTCAATGCTCTGGGGAAGTGGTGGTTCCAGTCTGGTTCCTTTGATGGTGGCTTGTCGAGCACTGGCCCAGAGCGACGAGCGCCACCTGCTGAAACCCTGGACCTTGACTGGCTTGAGCACAGAGTTTCTTTCTAATCCTCCAATGACCTTGTGCCTATTTGGCTCCAAACTGACTTCAAAGTTTACTTTCCTTTATACACCACTTTTCTGACAGAAGCTCAGTTCTTTTGTTTTTCTTTGAAATGTAAGCACTAAAACTCAGTGCTGTGAAATCCTCACCCACTGAGGAAACTTCCTTATGAAAATGATGTCTAGGTCTTTGTTCCAGTAACCAAAGTTGTTTATTTGGTGATTTAACTCTTGTGGTCCTTGGTGGCGACAATGCAGACAATGGGTCTCACATTGCTATTTGGCACATTTTTAAAACATTCAAATCACCAGAAGAAAAACATGTGAAAGAGGGCCTCAAGTTTGCTGGTTTTGTTGTCTGTTTGTATTGGGTAGGGAGGGTTTGGCGGGCTATTTTGGGGAAGATTTCGCAGTGGTATTTTTACAAGCTTTTTCCTTTCAGGATTAATAGGCACTTTTCAAACTGTCAGATAAGTGCATTCTTAATAACTATTAGATGGAGAAATGGCAGGTATCCCAAGCCTACTTGGTTTTTTTTTTAAGATTTTATTTTTCCTTTTTCTCCCCAAAGGCCCCCCGGTACATAGTTGTGTATTTTTAGTTGTGGGTCGTTCTAGTTGTGGTCTGTGGGACGCCGCCTCAGCATGGCTTGATGAGGGGTGCCATGTCTGCGCCCAGGATCCGAACCAGTGAAACCCTGTACCATCGAAGCTGGAGCACGTGACCTTAACCACTTGGCCACAGGGCCGGGGTTGGCTTGTTTTTTAAAGTTTTTTAAAAAGGAAAATTTGTTTTATAATTTCAAAATAATATGTATTAAAATATTCAAATAAATAATTACTACAAATATAAATCTACTAAACAGTAGGAAAGAACTAGAACTTCACAGTAATAGAATATTCCTCATCTGTATCAGTTGGCCCAATGCTATGATATCTGTACAGTGGTATCATTACATTCTAAATCTTCAGACAGGTTAAACAGCATTATAAAATAGAAGGAACAACATTCAAGTCCAGCTTTCAGAGGAGATCATTGCTTGGGACAGAAAGCTTTCACAGGGAAGGAGCAATAGACTTCAGGTTTGTACTGACTGGAGGATTTGGATTCAGGCTGAAGAGACCTTCAAAAGAGCGGCTGTGTTTTGAGAGCACGTTACTTGGTGAATGCTTTCAAGCTCTTTCTTTTCTTAACTTCCTCTGAAATCCAAGAGGATAATGTTTTTGCCAAAAATATTTACAAGGAAATGGGAAACTTAAGGATTCCCAAAGAAAACCAATTTCCAAAATCCCTTAAAGCCTCTATTGCTAGGCAAACAAATACCGTACAAGATTCTGGTCGCTCTGCCATTCTCAAGGGCTTCTTTGGGGCAGCCACAAACTTAAGGCAGCTAAGAAAATGACTGGATTTCTGTGTATACATAGAAAGGTGCCAAGGAGAATCTTACCTTCTTCCAGTCTTCAAATTTATATTATGAATCCTTACTATATAAATTATGAAATTAATCAGAACTTATGGTGAGGGGAAAGTCTCTTCCTGCCAGGTAAATGACTAAGTATAGGCAATGTTTACCCATTGAGTCACTGGTGATGGAGCTGTTCTCTCGCTTCCTTCCTTCTTTCCTTTGAGTCCCTTTTCTTTCCTTCCTTCGTTCTCTTCCTCCCTTCCTCCCCATCTTCCTTCCTTTCTTCCTTCCCACCTTTCTTCTTTTCTTCCTTTCTTTCACGGACTTTTACTGAGCACTTACTCCTGCACTGTGCTGGGAGCTGGAGACACAGACATGAACAAGGTAGCCCTTGCCTTCTGGGAGCTCTTTCTACAGACAGACAAAGCATAGGAGCATGATGGGATGAACCTCTACTGGCCTTGGTGATCTGGTGATGGGAGAAGGGTGCAATCAAAGAAGGAAAGTTGATAGTTAAATTGTACCTTAAAAGCTAAATAGAGGGGCCGGCCCCGTGGCCGAGTGGTTGGGTTCGCGCTCTCTCCTTCAGTGGCCTGGGTTTTTGCCGGTTCCGATCCTGGGTATGGACATGGCACTGCTTGTCAAGCCATGCTGAGGTGGCATCCCACATGCCACAACTAGAAGGACCCACAACTGAAAATACACAACTATGTACTGGGGGGTTTTGGGAAGAAAAAGGAAAAATAAAATCTTTTTAAAAAAAAGCTAAATAGAAAATTGTCAGTGAGACAAAAATAATTGGTCTAGGCAGAGACTAAAATACATTCTATTTTTTCTGGTTGAACTATAAATAGGAATCATATTAATAGCTGTGCTAATCTTTTCTGGGAAGATACTGACTATTGGAATCTTTAGCTTGGGCATTTAGACAGTGTTAACACATCCAATATTAAAAATAATGTCTTTAAGGCTTTATATACTTTTCTGAAAGAATTTTATACCAGCTTATAAAAGTATATACAATATAAAAGAAAACATGAATAGATGAGGCAAGAAATATAAGGAGAAAATAACATTAGGAAAATGAAATACAACTTACTGCCTGTGCATCGTAGGCCTTTTACAGCTAATGGAGGGGGTCAGCAGAGATGGTACCAAGCCTTTTTCTTACTTTGTGAGGAACACAATCAGTACAATGGTCACAGTGTCCATAAAATAAAATCAAGCCAGAATGTCTCCCACAGATACATGGAGCGGAGTATAGTGAAGTGTGCTGGTTTTGTCGCCCAGTGTCCACCTACTCTTACTCTGATAACAAAACACAGTTTTCCTCTGGGGGTCACCCTCTACTCACTCATGATCTATGTGAATCTTGTGGATTGCCTCTATTCTTGCCCCCGAACCAGGGCCTGAATACGTGACTCAGAGGAGACCATTGAATGCATTGCATTCTCCTGGCCACAGGGATGTTCAGAGATAAGCACGTGATCTAATCAGAGCTAATCAGACCACTTGCACTTCTGGGAAAGAGATTGGAACTTGCACATGAGAAGGCATGAGTCCTGGAGCTGCTGCTGCTATTTGGAGACCTCAAGAGCAGAGCTTATCTGAGAATGGGGTCCAGATAAAGAGAAATGGAATGAGAAAAACTAAATCCTACTGACGTTACTTGAGCACAGATCAAGCCATCCTTGAAGCACATCCAGACTTTCCAATTCCATAAGCCAATAAATTGCAATTTTGCCTTAGCCAGTTTGAGTGGGATTGTTTGTCCTTTGCTCCTGTAATGATATTGTGTGGTGGAGCAGAAAACAGTTCTAACAAGATCATTACAGTAAACACAAAAGCTTTGTCAAACTTTCCTGTACCATCCCTCAAAGCAAGTCAATTGCAAAGTGCCAAAGCATGGTAAAGTCAATTCTAAAGGGAACCAAGGTAATGCAGTCCCAAATGACGATGTTGAATTGAGCCAAGAATACGGATACACTCATATTCTTCAGAAAATTCTCAATGAATACTCAATCTTGATACCACACTTCATAGCATATAGTGAGAGTTTTCTGACAAGACTCTGAAGTGCAGCTCTTCCATGTTACCAATCAAGAGATTGAGTGTATGCTTTAATAATCAATGAGTACTCTCTTACTGGACAGGACATAGTCTTTGAGCCAGGCTTCCAGGGTTCAAATTCCTTTTCTGTCACTTATTAGCAGTTAAGAAATTTGGGACAAGTAACTTAACATTTCTTAGCCTCTGTCTCCTCACCTGAAAAATGAAGATTATTATACTACCTGCCACAGAGTTGTTATGAGCACAGAATGAGTGTATGCCTGTAAAGTGGTTAGAATCGTGCCTAACATACTTAGCACTCAATAAATGCTTAGATACCATTATTTTTATCATTGTCACATCGTCACAGAGAATTCTTAAGGGCAGGGCCAAGATTTTACTCAAACAGTTCTGGGTCCACTCTACCATCCAGAAAAATTCAATGAGCTAGATCCTAAAGTTATGTCATAGGTCATATCTATATCTATGTCTGTCTGTCTCTCTCTCTCTCTCTCTATATATATATATACATACTTTTTTTTTTGGTGAAGAAGATTGGCTCTGAGCTAACATCTGTTGCCAATCCTCCTCTTTTTGCTTGAGGAAGATTGTCCCTGACCTAATATCTGTGCTACTCTTCCTCTATTTTGTATGTGGGATGCCACCACAGCATGGCTTGGTGAGCAGTGCATAGGTCCACACCCAAGATGCAAACCTGCAAACCCAGGCTGCCAAAGCAGAGCGTGCAAACTTAACCACTATGCCACCAGGCCGGCCCCCCATAATTATTGACATGGGAACATTGCAAAGCCTGGACTTACCACTTGCGACCACTAAGGAAAAAATTCCAGACATAGAATGTCTGATTTTAGAAAGTGCCACTTCCTGATGATGACGCCAAGACAGATTAGCTGCAAAATGGACCCAGAGTGACTCAATAATGTTGATGTGACCAGAACTATAGAATTGCTGTCAGATGTTGGTCACAAAAAATATTTTGGTTTAGGGTGTGATCTTGTATCATATTCCTGAGAATAATTAAATAACTGAGTCAATTGTTGAGGCCTCCATGGATACGTGACAGCCATCAGTAAAGCCATGTGACACTGGGTAAACTGTTTCATCCCTCTACACTTCAGCATCCTGTAGGAGGGCTATCCTGGGGATTAAAGAGCATAATACTTGTCTGATGCTCAGCACAGTGCCAGGCACGTCATACGAGCTCATTAGAGGTTAGTGTATCAGGAAGGAATTGAGTTTACCTGCACATAACAGAAAATACAGGTTATAGCGGTTTAAACGTCTGTTTATTTTTGCCTCATCAAACAAGAAATCTGAAGGTTGGTGGCCCAGAGCTGGTCCAGAGGTTTGAGAAAGCAGGAGCACTCTGTCACTCTCTAGGCCTTTCTCTCACGTCTGGTCACAAAATGGCGGCTGCAGCCATTGCATCCAGGCTTCATGCTTTAGGAAAGAACGTCAAAATCTGGGGTCTGCTAGTTTTTTAAAAAGAGGAAGAATTGGTATGGCAGTCTTCGCTGCAGTTAGCTATTAATTATGTAGCAGTTTATCACACCAAATCTTCATAATAGCCCTACAGGTAGACATGGGAGGTATTATCTCCGTTTTACAGATGTGGAAACTGAGCCCAGAGAGGTGAAGAAATTTGCCCAGGGCTATACAGTAGTGAGTGGCAGAGACAGGCTTCTCGCTCAGGCTACTATTCTTCTAGCTCTTAGTTCGTAACTTTTTCCAACACACCAAACTGCCACAGGGACTACTCTTTGTTGTAGGCACGTGGATGAGTTTGAAGACAACAAATAAAGGGGTTAATGGGAGGTGCTATCATTAAATATAAATTCAGATGATGTGCTGTAAAATACTCTGAGCATCTCAGGGTCTAAGGTAAAGATGAAAAGGAGGGGCAGAACTTAAAGATTAAGACAGGAAGTAAACAAGAGTCATCTATGAAAACCATCTGTGAAAATCAGATATAAAAAGCATATGAAAATCTGAAGTGCAAAGAAAGAGTTGCTCTTATAATTATGGCTTTGTATTTTCCTTCAAAATGTAGTTTGAGGAATAGCGTGTGTGTGTGTGTGCATGTAGACGAACATGCATACATGTGCTCATGTGAGTGCATCCACGTGCCTGATAATAGATACCACCATGTTAACAAAATCAGAAATAACACCAGATTAAGCTATCAAGATTAATAAAAGCTTTCACACTATGTAGAATGATTTTATGCAAAATATTCTATATTAAAATAGATTTACCATATGATATATTACATATACATTACATTTCATATGATTTAAGCAACTTTTAACATTTAAGTATATATTTTGTACCAAATGACCCCATAGTAACAAAACTCATAAAATAGAGGGGCAAAAAGAGGACCATCATAGTTAGAAATCATCATAAAAATTAATCTCACTAGAAATTAAAGTTTAATCAAAGCATTTCTTTAATGACGAAAACAAGTAGCATAATAGAAAGAATTATGGATGTTCTAACCAAAGAGGGCTGCCTGGATCAAAATCATCGTTCCTTTCTTGGTTTCTTCTCAGTTTTTCCATCTGTGAGATGGGGATGGTATTTACCTCACAGGGTTGTTTTGAGAATTAAATTTGATAATGTACATAAAGTGAGTGTCTGAAATATAGAGAGCATCAAATATTAGTAAACTTCCTTATTTCAGTAAATGGATTTTGCTTGAGGAAGATTGTTGCTGAGCTAACACCTGGACCAATCTTCCTCTATTTTGTGTGTGGCATGCCACAACAGCATGGCCTGATGCACTAGCAGTGTGTAGGTCTGCACCTGAGATCTGAACCGGTGAACCCCGGGCCACCGAAGCAGAGTTTGCGAACTTAACCACTACATCACCAGGCCAGCCCCAAGAATTCTTATTTTAAAGCTTTAAAATTCTTATTAAGATTAAAATTCCAAAAGGTGTATCTTAATCATATGGCTACTAAAAGAATGCTTGGCATAGAAATGACTTCATGGTCATAGTTTATAAAATTAACGTGCAAAATTACTTCTCTAAATTTCAAAATATACTTATTTTAATGCTACAAAAATGACCCTGGAATTTAAACTCTACTGTCCATCTTTATAAGGTAAGAAACCTAGAATCATTAACATTATGGAATCTTAACAAATTATCCCTGCCTGGGTTGGTTCCATCACAGTATATACCTGTGCTTAAATCCAGTACACCACCGTCTTGACCTCTCAGTGGTAGGGGGACATATGAAACTTTTCAAATTGTGTGGGTGTAAATGCTTCAACCAACTTCTGTTACCTCATACAGTGTAGGGAGTTCTGTTCCAGTGAGGGCCACAGCTCCAAAGATTTCCTTTAATCTCAGTGGTAACCTTCAGAACTTTAAGTTTCCCGCACTACAGGAGCCTTTTGCTCAAACACAGAAGACTAATTCCTCAAGAACTATCAGCAACAAAGTTCCTCTTAGTATTTGGGAAGACGCCTTCCTCTGTGAAGGAAGGTTGGCCTCACACCTCTAAGAGTTGGAAAAACTGGTGGTACAGTCCTTTGGAATTATTTTGACCTAGTTTTGGCTTAAGATTTAATACAATTACACAGAATTATGCTGCTGTTTTATTTTAGTTTTTTTAAAAGCTAATTTTTATATTACCAAGATGCCATTTTCACATATAACAGAGTCCAAGATACACTCGTCAAAGTAGGAGATTACATTTTATTTAACCAGTTGTTGGCTATATTTATAACTTTTAAATATTAGACATATGATATACAGACCTCCATTTGTGTTCTTGGCTCAGATCCACATAAAGTCAGAGCAGGAACTGGTGGTATTTTGTTTCCTTCTAATCTGCTTTAATTTCATTCAATAACGTTTATGGCTCCCTGGATAAAGAACTTGAACATCTCTCTTAAAATTTATTTCTAGTTATTTGATGTTTTTAATTGTATTTTTTTAAATGGAAAAAATTTATTTTTTAAATTGTTGGCCACAATTGTGTGGAAACTCAATTAATTTTTTTATGTTGACTTTGGATTCAATAAACTTATTAAACTCTCCTGTTAATACTAATAACTTACCTGTAGATCCTCTTGGATTTTCTATACAGACAATTAATTATGTATGTGTAGTCTATGGATAACAATAATTCATTTTTTCTCAATACCACATTTTATCTATCCATTCATCAGTTGATGGAAATTTGGGTTGTTTCCATCATTTGGCTATTATGAATAATGCTGCTAAGAGTATTTGAATGTAAGTTTTTGTGTGAACATATGTTTTCAATTCTCTTGGGTATGTACCTATGAGAGGAATTGCTGGGTCATATAGTAATTCTATGTTTAACTTTTTTTTTCATTCTAGTAGGAGTTTATTATATATTTTTTTCACTGTTTTTCTTTATTGAGTTCATAATAGTTTACATCATTGTGAAATTTCAGTTGTACATTGTTTCTTGTCTGTTACCATATAAGTGCTCCCCTTCACTTCCTGTGCCCAACTCCCACCCCCTTTCCCCTGTTAACCACTGAACTGTTCTCTTTGTCCATGTGTTTGTTTACCTTTCACATATGAGTGAAATCATAGGTGTTTGTCTTTCTCAGTCTAGCTTATTTAGCTTAACATAATACCCTCCAGGTCCATCCATGTTGTTGCAGGTGGGATGAGTTTGTCTTTTTTATGGCTGAGTAGTATTCCATTGTATATATACACCACATCTTCTTTATCTAATCATCAATCGATGGGCACTTGGATAGTTTCCATGTCTTGGCTATTGTGAATAGTGCTGCAATGAACATAGCAGTGCATATGTTACTTTGGATTATTGATTTCAAGTTGTTTGGGTGGATACCCAGTAGTGGGATAGCCGAGTCAAATGGTATTTCTATGTTTAGTTTTTTGAGGAATCTCCATTCTATGTTTAACTTTTTGAGGAGCTTCCAGACTGTTTTTCACAGTGGCTGCATCATTTTACATTCCAAGCAGCAATGCATGAGGGTTATAATTTCTCCACATCCTCACCAACATTTGTTATTTTCCCTTTTTTTTATTAAAGCCATCTTTAGTGGAGTGAGGTGGTATCTCATTGTGATTTTGATTTATATTTTCCTAATGACTAATGGTGTTGAGCATCATTTCTTATGTTTATTGGCCAATTATATATCTTCTTTGAAGAAATGTTTATTTAAATCCTTTGCACATTTCTAAATTGAGTTGTCTTTTTATTACTGAGTTGTGAGATCTCTTTATATATTCTGGATACTAGACCCTTATCAGATGTGCAAGTATTTTTCCTAGTTCTGTGCGTTGTCTGATGATGCAGTGACAGGTAACGTAAGCAAGAAATAAACCTTTATTGTGGAAAGTCACTGAGATTATTGGGTTGTTGCTGACTGCAGAATATCTTAATGAAAATTGGCTAAAGAGCTTGCATCTAGCTATATGGGCCTCCACTATCCCAAACGCTATTTGCATTTTCCCCATTGAGCAGGGTTGAGTAGGAAATATGAGTGTCAAACTTCTTCTAAATAGACTTTCAACCACTTTTGTTTTTAGCCCCACTTTTGTCTCCTTCTTCCAAAGATGCCCGGAACCTTCTAATTGTGGCAGTCCTACAATACAATTTGGGTTGTTTCTTGTCTTCCTCACTGCCAGCTTAGGATTCAACCCTCTCAGTTCTGTAAGGCAGCTTCCCATTTGTGAATCTTCTCTCCAGATTCCAAAGTTTTGTGTTCTTTTTTCCTCTACCACCTCTTTTCTCTTGATGGTTTTAGGCAATAATTCTTAAAAATCTGTTTACTGGTTTTTGGTGGAGTTTCAGAAGGAAACAAATGTAAATATGTATGTCTACCATCTTTACTCAGAAGTTTACCTTCCCTCTTCGAAGTTCAAATCTAAAAAAAACCAGTCTGTGGTCAATGTGCATCACCCTATGGCCGTGGGCAATTCTGTGTATCCAAAGGCAAAGCGCATCTTCATCCAGTGTCAGCTACAGCTATTCCCTCTGAAAGGAATGTGGCATTTGTAGGGGAAAGCTTTTTGCTCATCAACTGCTAGAGTTGAATTGGATATATGCTAAACTACTGACCTCTAAGCTGGGCGGCAGCCTGGAGATTTTCTGATTCCATGATGGGGTGCTGTGATCTGAAAGTGTCTTATTGGGCTACATGAAGTACTTATTTGCATATTTTGTTCAAAATCTTTTTTCTTCCCCTAGGTGACTGTATCTCTATAATGTCACTAGATGCATGGGAAACATACATTTTGGAATCAAATATTTCTTGGGTTTCACATATAGTACAGCAAAAAAGGATATCAGCTAAAGGAAGCCAAGAGCTAGATGAATGAATCATCTGCTAAAAGTTAAATTCAAATAATATAATAGTAACAAGTAAGATCAAATAGAAATAAATATGATGATTTTCTTCTCCCAAATTGACAGCCCAATTGAGTGAAGCTAACTGTAAGGAAAGGGAACATGTCCCCACTGGTCAAGTGTGGTGCTCATGGCAGCAGAAGTAAGAACAGACACCACAGTAAAGTCAGTTGGTGAGATCTGACTGCATGAATGCTCCATTTTATTAAATGGGTAGATGGCAAGAAAAAAAGTTCATTCAAAAAGAGGATAACAGTTAAAGAGAGGAATTCGCTAGGTCGTTAAGACACCACACAAACTGATCTCTAGAGCTTGAACACAGCAAGAATTGATTGTCTACAGAGACTTAGAGAAGGTGCCAACATACAAGATTGATTGATGGCCAATTGGGGATGTTTTGTTTCTTTTTGAAACAAAGCTAGAAATAAAGATTTGGTTTTAATGTAGAATTGGTTGAATAAGTTCTACAAGATGTTACTGCCCACACCTAGTTTTTCCTAATATTTTAGTGTGAATATGATCATATGGAAGCATGCTATTCCCTATAAATTTATAAATTGAAAAACAAAGTCCTCAAAATAATCAGGAGAAGAAAATTCAACAGACTCAATTAAAATCTCTTCTTGCCTTGCTTATGGGTTTATTTCTTCATCCAATAAGTTAGTGGTGTTTTCTCTTCCCATGATTGGGAATCTTTTCACCAAATTTCTTGAAACATTTCTTCCACAGCAAGTGAGATTTCCAACTAATTGAAGTTAATAAACTCGTTTCTTTCAAAAGAATGTGCCATGTTATGTAGAAAACAGGGCTTGAAAGGAATTGTTAAGAACCATTAGCTTTATTAATATGTTATTTTTTTGGTACTGTCAAGGGCACTGGGAACTCCAAACCTTCAGAGTAGAATTCTTAGCTTCTAGGTGAGCCTGCCTCCAGGCTGGAATAATTTAGTCACCTGTCTTCCCTGTAACTCATTATTTTTTGCTTCATGAGGCAGCATTCATGCACAAGTGGTCTTTTTCCACTCCCCAAAAGTCTTTTGTAGGGCACTGATAATCTTTTTTCTTTCCCAACTTCTCTGCATGAAGTGTGCAAAGATCCCTGGTCATACCCAGGGCTCATATACAAATAATAGATACAATTAGGATTCCAATTTTGCTATTATTTGTTTCAAATAGTTTTGGATTTAACATTTTTATTTCTTGGTTTAGCAAGAGATAGCTCTCTTGTGAAATTAGTTTATTAGATCTGATCATATGGTACACTTTTTAATAATTATGGTGAGGAAAACATCGTAAATTATCCTAGAGTCAAACCTAATATAATTGTTATGGGAGGTCACTCTCATTATTTAAAATACTGAGTTTGTTATACTTAAATCAAAAAACGATATTCGGAGTGCAAAAATTTCAATACTAAAACATCAGGCCACATTCATATAACGATTTTTAATGGCTCCGACACCAACTAGAAAGTGTGTTATTAGGTTCACGTTTCCAAGCATTTATATTTCTTTGTTCAAGAAAACTGGAGGGAGGGGAGCGACAGAAAGTTTCCACAGTGCACCATGAATTATTTAAATCCATTTCCTGTGCAATGAAAGCCCTATGACATTTCCAGAGCTGTTGTTTATTTTGGGATGTGAAAGATGTTAAAATTCTTTGTGTTTAAACCACGACATCTATGAGCGGCATGAGACAAAGACTCATGTCAGTCTGTAAGTGGTCAGGCAATCCCTACGGGAAGGAAAGAGGCTATTGAATTACCGGAGTCAACAGCAGGCAAATCCACCTGGGTTGGCAAGCTTAGCAGAGGCTGCCAAGAATGACTGATACCCTCTGTGCCGGTTCACCCGCCTGAGTGTATTCAGTCTAAAGGAGCAGTGGATTTCTCTCTATCTTTGCAAGTGCAAAGAGAACAAACTCCAGATCACATAAAGGAGAATGTTAATACACTGGTTACAAGCTTTTACGCAAACGGGAATACCTGCTACACAGATGTTCAGTGAAAACACCTTGTGTTATCAACTATCTCATTCCATATATTTTTGACTGTTTTATGCGTGTGTTTCATTAAAGTATTTCCCTGAAACCCACTGTTCTTTACAATACCCTATTGTAATAGGAACAGTCTAAGAATTGCTTTTCTTTCTTTATTTTTTTTATTGAGGTATAATTGACATGTAACATTATATTAGTTTCAGGTGTACAGCATAATGATTCAATATTTGTATGTATTGTGGAATGATCACCACAATAAGTCTAGTTAACATTCATTTCCATATCTAGGTTTTTTTCGGTCTTTTTTTCCTACTTTTCTTTCTTTACAAATAAAAAATAAAGGAAGTCACTTATCTAAGTTCATACACTAAACTCCTAGAAACACTCCTTGCCATTCAACCAACCTTAGACTCCACTAAGTGAAAATGGGTCATCTGTATTAAATAATAAAATATGGTGAAATTTAAATATAATAACAGTAATGTAGTCCTTTATTTAAAATTTTTAAGGCCCCTTCATGTCCAAATAAGAATCTCAATATATTCGATTATCAAGTTGAATGTGAAATTCCTGGAAGACAGAGAAGCTGATTCATGCTTTAAATTTACAGGGTCTCAATTTTTCTAATAGGCTATTAGAAGTCATTACATCCCCTTATGAGATTCTTATCCAGATTATGGAGTGTAAAGGTTAAATAAAAAGATGATCTTTAAGAAAGAGACTTCTGGATGTTGACTGCTCAGTGTTTACATTTTTAGAAAGCTAGATAAATAGACCTGAACTTGTCATTTGATTTTCAACACAGGCACCAAAGCAATCCAATTGGAATTTAAACAAATGATGCTGAAATAATTGGAGAGTCATATGAAAAATGAACCTTGACTCCTGACTCACACCAAACATACCAGCATTAATTAGAGTTGGATCATAGGCTTAAACTGCAAAGTTTTAGAGGAAAATATATATATTATTTAATATATATTAGACTTAATTAAAATTTAAAACTTCTCTTCCAAAGAAAATAGACAAGCCACACACTGAGAGTAAATATTCACTAAACATATATCTAACAAAGGACTAGTATCTACACTATATAAAGAACTCCTACAATAATAGAGAAATAACCCAAAAAATATGAGCAAAAGATTTTTACGGGAACTTCACAAAAGAAGGAATTTGAATGGGTAATAAGCACACAAAGATATGCTCAACATCATTAGTCATCAGGGAAATGAAAATTAAAACCACAATGCGGTACCACTGCTTACCCACTACAATGGCTAAAACAAAAGACTGACAACATGAAATGTTGACAAAGATGTAGAGCAGCTTGAATTCCCATACACTGTTAGTAGTAACGTAAAATAGCACAATCCTTTGGGAAAAAGTTAGATAATTTCTTTAAAAACTAAACATACACCTACTCTATAACCCAATAATTCTGATCCCAGTTATTTACCCATGATAACACATGCACAAAAAGAATGTTGATAGCAGCTTTATTTGTATTAATTTAAAACTGGAAACAGCCCAAATGTTCATCTATAGAAAAATGGAGAAAGAAACTGTGATATCTCCAGGTAACAGAATATTACTTAGCAAAAGAAAAAAGGAAGAAATGAATTACTCATACAGTCATGCATCGTTTAACAACAGGGGTACATTCTGAGAAATGAATCATTAGGCGATTTCATCATTGTGGGGACATCATAGAGTGTACTAGCACAAACCTAAATGGCATAGCCTAATACACATCCAGGCTATATGGTACTCATCTTATGGGACCACTGTCATATATGAGATCAATCACTGACAGTTATGAATGACAGGATGTACAACAACATGCATGAATCTTAAATATATACTGAATGAAAGAAGTCTTGTACAAAAAAGTGCATACTATTTGATTCCATTTAGGGAAAGTTCTAGAACAGACAAAACAAATCTACTGTGGAAAAAAAAAAAACCAAGAAAAATGGTGGGCTGGGGATTGACTGGGAAGAAATATGATGGAAGTTTCTGGAGAGATGGTGATACTCCATATCTGAATAAAGGTTTGCTTTGTTTACAAAGATGTATGCATTGTCAAAAGGTAGTGAGTGTACACTTAAGATTTATGCATTTCATTGCATGTAAATTTTACAACAAAAGAGAAAACTATTGAGCCAGCCCTGATGGCCTGGCGGTTAAAGTTCGACACTCACCGCTTCGGCAGCCTGGGTTCAGTTCCAAGGTGCGGAACCACACTGCTCACCTGTCAGTAGCCATGCTGTGGTGGCAGCTCACACAGAACTAGAAGGACTTACAACTATATACAACTACGTGCTGAGGCTTTGTGGTAGGGGGGTGGGAAGGAAGAAAAAAAGGAGGAAGATTGGCAACAGATGTTAGCTCAGGATGAATCTTCTCCTGCAAAAAAAAAAAAAACTAAGAAATAAATAGAAAAAAACTCTCTAGCTAATGATATGCATGCTGAAATATTTAGAAGAAATCGTACTGATGCCTACAATTTATTCTAAAATGCTCCAAAAATATTAGATGGATTGAAGGACGGATAGAGGTAGAGAGGAAGAGAGGGACGAGAAGAGAGAGAGAGATTGAGAGAAAGAGAGAGTGAAGCAAGTAAAACGTTAATGGTGGTGGGTACAATATACAGGCATGTTAGTCAGCTTGGGCTGCTGTAACAAAATACCATAGACTGGGTGGCTTAAACAACCAAAATTATTTTCTCACAGTTCTGGAGACTGGAAGTCCAAGATCAGGTGCCAGCACAGTCGGTGTCCAGTAAGGACTCTCTCCTTGGATTGCATATGGCCGCCTTCTCATTGCGTCCTCACATGGCAGATGGAGAGATTGTCCTTCTCTTTTTATAAGGCTCCCAATTCTATCAGATTAGGGCCCACCCTTATGACCTCATTTAACCTTAATTACCACCTAAAAGCTTTTTCTCCAAATATGGTCACATTGGTGGTTAAGGCTTCAAAATAAAATTTGAGGGGGACACAATTCAATCCATAGCAATTGATGTTCAGTGTAAATTCTTTCAGTGTTGCTATAGATTTATACATTTTCATAAGGAAATGTTGAGGGGAAAAGTAGGTAGATTTTTAAGAGAAAGAATTGGTCTTCAGTGATCTTTAGATACACTGCTTTCTCAATACGATTTTGCAGAATTGCTTTCTGATGAAACTATTTGACAATAAATAGTTGAATAATTTGTTCAATCCATTAAAAGACAAATCAGGTTAGTATTTTTGAGTGTCTTCCAGTAATTGTAGGGGTATAACGAAGGTGGAAGGGAAAACCCTTAGGTCAAACAAAGTATTCATTGAGCATTCACCACCTGTGCACCCTGTGGGATACAAAGGCACAGAAGACCTAGTTCCTACCTGCAGGGGCCACACTCTCATTGGGCAGCCCCAAAGAATGGAGAAAGTTCACGCCTATAGGCAATGCAGGTGAAGGACAAATACCCAAATACTCAGCAGAGTCCTCAAGGCCCATGAGTGATGGGAGCTGGCCTCAGTGAGACTTCTCCCTCCACACTGATCTTCCTTTGACTTCCTCCCACCACAGGTCCCTACACAGACTATCGGCTCTGTCTGCAAGGCTCTCCTACACCACGCTTGAGTGTTCCACCGCATTCATCAAACCTCAGACCCAGCCCATTTCCTCGGGGACATTTTCTCTGACCCAGAACACAGATTAGGTTCTTTGTTAGAGAGCTTCAGAGTACAGTAGTCCTTTATTTGAGAGCATTTGATTCAGTTCATAATTACACGGTTACCGGAGGTGGTCACACATTTGAGTAATGTGTGTCTCCTCTACTAGATTTTAAACTCCATGACAAATAGACTATAGTTCCTTTTTAATTCCAATCACATCACCAGCAATTAGCAGCATCCGTTACATAGAAGGTTACACAGGAAAACACAAAGAAAGTATTGGGTTCGTTGTTTATTTTTCTCTCAATAGGAAGGAAAAAAACCACATTGTTATAACCATATGCATCTACTGCCAGGATAGCTTGTTAATAAGACAAATTCAAGAAAAGGATTTTTTTTAAGTCAAAAGAGAGAACATTTTTGTAGAATCATAGAATCTTAGGTTGGAAGGGACATTGTGGGTCATCTGGTCCACCTATGTTTCACTATACTCCTATTGAATTTGTGACTGTCTTTAGTAAATTTTTTTAAAAGAACTACTAATATTAAACTGTTAAAGAATTGAACCAAATCAATTCTCAATTTTTCAGAAACTAATCATTATATAAAGCATTTAGTATAATGCTTGATTCACAGTAATAGTTATAATAGTTATTGGCATTAATGGTATTACCAGGAAACTTCTAAGTTGTAATGCATTATTTTGAAAAGAGCTCAGGCTTTGGACCAAAAAAACCCCAGGATTAAATTACAACTGTGCCACTGACTGGGCATATGGCTTTGAGCAGTTCACTTAATATCATCAAGCCTCAGTTTTTTTCTCCTGGTGTTCAATAAATGGTAGCCAATATGGTTGTAATGTACAACTACAATGAGGATGAATAAGAATCTGTGTTTACTTTCAAATAGCTCACAGTCCAGAGGAAAAATAGGCATAAACTCCAATTCTGTGTAGCAGTTGCAACAATGGAAGCATGCCACCAAGAAGAATGGGAGCGTAACTCTCAGACCTGGCCTGCTGCAGGAGGAAAGAGTTTTGTTTAAAAAGTTAAGGAAAAGGAATTCTCCAGGCTTATTTAAAATAAAAAGAGAGATTCTGGGCAGAGGAAGCTTGTGAAGTGTTTTGGGTATGATTCCAGCAAAGTAATCTAAAGATGGATGTGGCAGGAGATGGGCAGCAGATCCTGGGGTATCTTGTATGTTATGATAAAAAGCATGGATTTCACACTGTGGGTGATGGAGAACCAGTAAAGAGCTTTAAAGTGGGAAAAGAAACAATTGGACTTACCTTTTAGGGAAATCATCTGGGGAATCATACAGTGGATGGTTTAGAAGAGGTGAGGCTAGAGGCAGGGGACCAGTCAGGAGGCCATTATGGTAGTCAATGGGCATGGAGAGGTGAGAAAGATTCAAGAGACAGTTCAGGGATGGAGTTCACCAGATGGGGTGATGTTGAGTATAGAGGGAAGTAAGGGGTCCAAGATGACTAATGAAGAATCATGACTTGCTTGAGGGAGGGAGTAGGTAGACAAACAAATATGGTTCCATGAATCAGTGTAGAGAATACAGAAGGAAGAAGAGGAGAGGTGGGAGGCAGAGGGAAGTTGAAGTGAAGATGAGAGGCAGGGTTTTAGACATAATTGAGTTTGCAGTACCTCTGAACCACCAAGAGAATGGAGATGATGTCCAATAGGTGGGGACTGGAAATCAGGGAATTGTGGAGCCAGCAGGTTGCCCAGGGAAAGAGTGTCATATGAAAAGGGGTAAGTGCCATGCACAGAATGCTGAAGATACCAGCCCAGAAGGAAGAGATGGAGAAGAGTGGTGGAACAGACAGAGAAACAGAACCGAGAATGGGTCATGGAAGCCAAAGGAAGAAAGTGTTTCACAAAGGAGGACCTGGGCAACAGTGTGAAAAGTTGCAGAGAGGTCAAACAAGATAAGGACTGGGAAATGGCCACCAAATCAGATAGCATGGAGCCACTTACCACCTTTGCCTGTGGTGTTTCAGTGGAGAGAGAAAGAAAGGTAGGAAGCTAGATGGCAGTGGTTGAGAAGTGAATGGGATGGTGGAAAGAGAGATGGTGGTGACAGACAATTGTATCGAGATGCTCGGTGGAAAAAGAAAAGCAAAGAAATTTTCAAAATGCCGCCCAAGATATCTTTAAATATATTTGTGTATTTTCCCAAATCCGAAAGAAACCAGTCCTTGAGATCTGCTTCGTCCAGGCAGAAACACAACCCAAGGGACAATTTGTCCCTACTCATACCAAAATTATAGTCTCAAGAGGAAGATAAGTGCTTAGCACTGTTTTCTAGAGAATATTGGCCCTAAGGAACAGGCTTTGTAATTTAACATGGGACAAAATTTCCCAACACCTTTTGATTAAAAGAAAACTATAGATTCCTAATTCTGGGTCCTTCATATGACTATTTTTGCCTTGCCATCGCAAAATCTTTGCTTTGCTGACACTGTCTTTACAATGTCTCTCACGTCTGTTCTTTCTCCTTCTTTCCTACAGTCTGTAAAACAAAACTGTGTTTATTTTAAGTCATTGACTGCATTTTATTTTAAAGTTTACATTTAGATGTCCTAACAATTTTTATCCAAAAGAGGGCGCAAATTTCTCCTGAAATATAGTACAGTATTTCACAAAATTCGCTTGCTCCTAGTACTATTTAAATTTCACAGCTGCTATAATTTAATGCAGAAACATTATTTCTGTAGTACGTGCATGTGAATTAAATCCTATTGTGTGAGTGCTAATTAAGAGCCTTTTGCTTTTTTAGAGCAGCTTCAGAGAAGAGCGAGACTATTGCTAAAGTGAAAAAATAAGTTGAAGCTAACGTTTTTCTATTTTGGGTAGCCAAATCAAATTAAGATAGACATTTTAAAATTAAACGTTAAATGGGATTTTTAAAAACCCAGTTTGTTTACAATCTTCTAATTTTAGGGTAGATTTCCATTGTACCACGGTTTAAAGAATGACTAATGAAGTAATATAGTTCAGACCTTGTGCGTAGTTGGTTAATACCTAAGCAGTTTTTTCAATGGCTGGAATAGTTTATATTTCGAATATCCAGTATGTACGGCTCTTCTCACATACAAGAAGCAGTGTGACTGGTAAATAGAAGGAATAGTATGAATTCTCATCTCAGCTACTCCTTTAGGTTGAGTCTCTCCATGATTTGCGTACATTTTCTCAGGGAACTTATGTGCCAAAGATGTGCTGAAGTATGAGTGGGCTTCATAAACGCAAATTATGGAAGTAGAAGGAAAATGCAAAGACAAAGTCATTTTTTCAATGGTAGTAATGTACGATAGGTATCCCTTACTTAACAGAGATCCACTTAACCAAATTCTGTACTTGAAATGTATCGTTTAAGGCACAACCTCACTCCACAGAATGCAAATCGGAAGGTCCTGTGCATTTATCAGCTGATTCTTGCTTCTGTAACTGGCTTGGATTTCGCATTCCACCTTCTCTATCAATTGTACCTAACTGCCTGGTAATTTGCTGGTGCGTGATAACAATGAACACTTATCCAGGGGTAACAACCCCATTTTGATTGGCTTCTAGCCCCTAAAAATGAAACCAACTGTGAGTAAAGAATCACTGAAACTTTATTTGCTACATGATTCATCACTGGTGGCTATTAACTAGGACCCAAACCACGACATCCTCCAGAGGCAGCATACGAGTAGCACTAAGTGAGAGCAAGAGCTAAATTTATAATCTCTCTTTATGCACCAGTCTAAAACAACATTGCCAAGATCTGCATACATTTTTGATAGGGAACCAACATGACAACAATAACTGAGCCTTATTTTCAGTTTTCATTTAATTACAAATCTACAACCCATTGCCAAATTATTTCTAAGAATTACCAATAAGTGCTCATACCTACCTTCCTTATATGATCATAGAGTGCTGTAATTTGATTCATCACATTGATTTCTGCTTGTGTCTGGCCAAAACTTCCTTTTATCATACACCGCATCCAACTGTAAGGTCAATGTGTTGTTCACCTTGAAATTCTTGCGCTGCATCTTGTCCAGCTTCCTCCTTTCCTGACCATAAGATTTAATCTGACCTTCTCTACGGCACAGCCTGGACCACATTTTCTTTCCTGGATTTTGGGAGCCCATGACTTCTCTTCTTCCTCTGCCCCCTGCCACAGCCAATGCCCCTGTTCTGCTATACCTCTCATGGCAACATCCCAACCACCTTAGATTCCATTCCAGTAGACACAACCAAGAAGGCTATTTTTAAATACTCAACTTGTTTGATAGTGCCAGACTTTATTACACCTCTGAAACTTTCTACTGCCCTTCAACAATAGAAACCAGATCAATCAAGCACCAAAAATGTTTGAGAACAGCTCTGTGAAAGTGGAGGGTACGAAGGATTCAAAGTCACAAGTACATCTTAAAACAAAAGAAAGATTGAAGGGGCTGGTGATAGGACTGGATTTTGAGACTGCTTTCCCATTCAGTATTTATATCGGGACATTTGGGAATACAGTATGGTTTCGATATCTCTTCTCTGAAATGCTATTTTCCAGTTGGTACATGACTTTAAAAGGTTTGCACATTCACTGGTGTAAAACTCACATTCTGAAATCAATTTGTTTAGAAAATGAATCTGATTTAATAATAAAAGTAGGAAATAAGATTCAATTAGAAACGTGCAGCTAGAAGAAAGCTGTTGCATTATTTAAGAGCTTTAATAATATATAAAGGAAAATGGATAATAAAAGCTAATTATAAGATGGCTTTATTTCCTATTGAAGCTATATTTTCTACCTTTCCAGAATATTGTCATGAGAACATTTGCACATTCCTTTTTTTTTTTTTTTTTGAGAAAAACTGTGGAACTAAGAAGATGTTCATTATTTTGAGCTCAAATGACTATGATTGTTTTGGTTCTTATCCAGCTTTCAAAGGACAATCTTGATCCTTTAACAAACGTTTACCCTTAAGAACTGTTTACCACTGAAATCTAGCAGGATATATATTAAATTACAAAAGACTACTTTTTACTTGTTAGTCTGAATTAGATAAGAAACAGCCGACATACATGTATCCTTTGAAAATATCGGAAAAAAATCTAAACAAAAATTAGATGGTGGCTGGTGGCTCTGATTGAGAAATGATGTTAACTCTTATAATTCTCAAAATGATATTAATTCTGTAGGAATAACCTGTTACCTTTAAGAATTACCTGTTGTTACCTGTAAAAATACCACCAAATCTCTAACTTGAAGCTTGAGTAATTGAGTGAAATTTCACGCTTGTTAGAATATTGCTTCTTTCCACTGACACTGACAACCCCAGTTCAAGACCCTACGACACTCTTTTGTTTAACACCGAAAGAGAGAAGTTTCAAGGATTTGGCGTCTAGGCTCTTTTGGATGTGTTGTGTTTGATAAAGCTGGTTCACAA